>NW_017096663.1:10208-12940 GCF_001412225.1 Nicrophorus vespilloides
AGGCGGCGGCGGTGGCGGCAGCAGAGGGGCGGCTGGCGCAGCCACCCTCGCCATGAATAATAAATGGGGCGGGTTCTAACAATGACGCAACTACAATCGCGGCACAGATTGGCGCTGGAGCAACGCACGCGCCCTCTATTTATTGCCCTCGGGCCCTTCCGAGCCGTGGACAGGGTGGCCACCCGCACACCCCAAACCTTTTAAGACCGACCTACGACCGCCTCTGCACCCTCTGCACCCCTCCTCCACCACCGTACGCCTTCTTCAAAGACACGCATCTCTCGACGCCGCTTTTTAATTCGTCCCTTCATCTTCATCCCATTCTTCTCTTCCATTTTTTTCCTCCTTCATTCATTCACATCTTCATCTCACGAAACAAAATTACATCTACACATATTGAAATTCATTAAAAAAAAAACACTTTTCTTTAATTATTATTTATATTAAAATGTGTAAATGTGTCTCAAAAGTAATTTTTTTTTTTGCTGGAAGATGGAAATATCAATAAAAATCAAATATTCACAACGATTTAATTAAATTTAGTTAACATACATACATTTTTCAATAAAAAATGGCAATAATATATCTTTTTTATTTCATTTTTAAATATTTTCAATGATGATTCATTTAATAAAACTCTAAGTATAAATTAAGTTTATATTAAACACTGATTGTTTGTAAGTGCTTTAATTGTTATTACATTTGCTCAAAATCCGTTTTTGTATAAATTTACAATCTTCTACATTAAAAAATTAGTTTATTTACGTTTTCTGTCGAATATACAAGTAATTATTAATAAACAAATTCAATAAACATATTAGTCGAAACGATTTACCTTTTTGTGATAATTGTAACTAAATGTACGATTTTCTTATGTATAAAATATATGATTCAGTTGAACCTCGCATAACGAACGAAATGCTTAATGATCGAAATGAATTGTAAGAAAAATGACTCGCATAATGAGTGACGATTATTCTACATTATTTTTAAAACTTTTATACACATATTATGAGCATTTTTGAATATGTTTCACTATACGAGTAAAAATCTGGAAATGTCATTAAACTCGTTAAGCGAGGTTCCACTGTATTTGAAAAACTTGGAAAATATGTGAAACTAATAATAATTAGTATTATATTATTTTAAGACATTAATTTTTAAAGTTTACTAAGAAAAAAGTAAAAACTTTTGAAGATTCTTCGTTTAAGCATTTTCCAAAGCAATACATTTCTATAATTATAATCAACTATAATCTTTATAGTTTCCACTCCAAAATGAATATATAAAATATTACTTGACTTTTACAGTTTTTGAGAAATACGAATTTTAAACTATATATTTAATTAGTATACTTAATATAGAAAACATTAAAATTAAACTAATTCTGTAAATTGTTTATTAAGTTAAAATGTAAAATTTATGACCATATTTGAAGATTCTTCGTTTAAGCATTTTCCAAAGCAATACATTTCTATAATTATAATCAACTATAATCTTTATAGTTTTCACTCCAAAATGAATATAAAAAATATTACTTGACTTTTACAGTTTTTGAGATATACGAGTTTTAAACGATATATTTAATTAGTATACTTAATATTGAAAAAATTAAAATTGAACTAATACTGTAAATTGTTTATTAAGTTAAAATGTAAAATTTATGACCATATAAATTTTGTTTAAGTTAGTTTTGTTTTTATTTTAAATTATTTTTTTATTGTTAGATTTTTGCAGGGTCGGTGTTTATCGGTCTGTAAAAGGGAATAATTAAGAAGAAAGAATGTAAGAAGAGAATGAAAGAACATTGCAGGTGGTATATAAAATTTAATCAAATTTGGAGCTCTTGTTGGTGCTGACTACACCAGCAGTAGCAAGGAAGGAAGTTCTTCGGTGTCGTCGCCTGGCTTTTCTTTTTCCCGTGCTCATCGGCTATTCATGGCGGCGAACAACTTAACTAGTAAATTAAGAAATTAACGTATTCCCACTTGTATGGTTTATTGTGGCTTTACTTATTCAGACCGGCCGCCCTACCGAGAGCCATGCATTCTATATTAGACTTGGCTCTCTCTGGTTGAGACCACGATGAGACAAGAAGAGAGAGAGATACAGAGAGAAAGCCACACAATATACATCCTGAAGTTGGTCGGTCTCTCTTACGTGTAGCACAGCTTTTCACGCAGCCAAAGAAGTGAGATGGACGGCATTTCTATTCACGTGTAAATGTCAAATGCTGATTCGTGCGCTTGACTTTTCGACACGCCGTTCTCTCATTAAACGCGGTTCCCTAATTAACCGTGCTCTTCATATAATCACATCGATCCCCGCCTGAATCTGAATTAAACATCCGCTCACGGACAAATTAAAACACAAATTGACCTTAAAACAGAAGAAACAATTGAACGACCGGCGGCTTCGACTTCGATGCCGCTCAATTATTGAAGCGGAGAGGAGCGCGCGCGGAAACGAATTACATTTAATTGCGTTCCCTCAAATTACCTTCCTTCATTAGGTTAACAATTACATATTCATTGAGTGTTTGAGGAGAGAATGTATATAATTACTTTTCAAATAATGTACTATCAAAGATAACACTAAAAAACCTGTATCATTAAGCGTAAATTCGAAATTTTGAAGTGAATTTATCAAAAGACGTAAAATATTGAATGTTCTAAATCAGCGGTCATTCCCCCAAAATATTATTGCGTAAGTCGATATTACCCCCCCCCATT
>NW_017096664.1:0-28595 GCF_001412225.1 Nicrophorus vespilloides
AGAGGACTCTCCATCCTTTCCTAGAACCGCCGAGTCTCCGGTTCGCATTTACCCTTATCCTTTCCCTATATCCTACCCCCCCTCGCACATGAGGAATTGAATGGGTCGTAATTTATATTTTTAATTTGTAAAGCTTTCGGCGATTACTCAAAGCCTATAGAGTAGTCACAATGCTGGACAGCTTAATGAGGTTGTAATTTATATTTTTAATTTGTAAAAATATAGAGTAGTCACAATGCAAAAGCGCTTGATTATATTATAATGCATTGCATATTACACATTTTTAATTTGTAAAGCTATCGGCGATTACTCAAAGCCTATAGAGTAGTCACAATACTGAACAGCGATTATATTGTTATGCATTGCATATTACACTCATTCATAATATAGAAAAAATAATAAGAAAATCATATTTTATAAAACTACTATGTATAAACAAATAGATACATACAAAACATTAAAAAAAATGGATTAATAAAAATATTATGTATAAACAAATAAATACATAAAAAAATATTAAAAATAAAATATGGATTAATAACAATAATAAAAAAACAACATATACATAAAACAAAGGAATGAAAAAAATAAAAAAGATGAGAGAAAAAATGGACGTTCCATTTATTCCTCTCCTGTTAAATATTATAATGATGTTCAATGTGCAATGCAATTTTATTTTTATTGTAATTATAAATGTGTATCGTATTTTTAATACGATCTTATAGATTGTGTAAACTTATATTTCGTTCATGTTTCGGGTCGGGTGTGTATCATGTCTTTGTGTTCTTCTGTTTCAGGATTGATTTAATTTCATTTGTATGTCATGTCACTAATTGTTACGTTCCTTTTCAGGTACCTAGAACATAGCATTTCCTTCTATCCTTTTCCCTATTTTCTTTTTGATTCCTCCCGGGTGTGCGGTCGCGCGTTTGCTCTCATTTGCTGTGAATGAGAGCAGCGGCTTCCACGTGTCCGCATGTCCAGGTGCTAAAGGTATATCATCTTCTCTCGAAGATGCTAACCAGGTATCAATTCAAGCGCAAAACATAGCCTCTGAATTGATGCAAGATCGTACACCTTTACCTTCTTGAGGTTGCATCTGTTTCGTACAGAAAATGTGACGGATCTCGTTTTCATCCACTAGATTTATCATTTGCTTGATTTATCTATGGGATTAAAATTAAATGAATTTCCATTATTTAAATTTAGGTCTTGTCCACTTCAGAAGTCCAGATCATACTATAGATTATACATATAAAACCATTGACCATTTAGTAAATTAGGTAAGATTAGATATTCACTAATTTTATTAACAACATAATTATTATGATTTAATAATCTTTAGGTGAATGGTCTTTTAAATGTGTTCCAAGATGTTAAAGCAGATGGCGCTCAAGTAATTCATTTTACCAAATATAGAATCGTCTTAGTGCAGCTCGTGCAGCTCAGAGTAACATGGAGTAACAAGAGGTGTGACTGACTTTATGTGTTTACGCGACTTATCTTGAGCAAATAGAACAACACCTTGCAGGGATTATCAATTGGAAACCAATACGTATTGGAATGTATAGAATAAGGTATACATACTGCAAAAAAATAACCAAAACCACAACAAATCAGTAACCATTTAACTGCTACTTAACCCCTTTAACTTAATTATTGAAAGGGGTTGGATATTCGGGCGAAGAACGATTATTTCAACAACCCCCAATGCATAACCCCAATAACCAGATGTTTAATATGTGCTAAACTTAATTAATAAGGGTTTAAAATAACAGTCAGTACTCTGATAATAATAGTGTGGGTGTTCCAATTAGATTCAGCGCGCGCATAACATTATGTTTATATTTATACCAATTGCGATGAGAATGAAACCGCCCTACGCAAATTAATTCCCCAAGTTAATAGTCTTTGTTCTAAATATTAATTGTGCAAATTCACCAATAAAGCTATGACTTTATTTACATTGTTTATGCAACTCTATTTACAGCACATCACGTTGCATTATTTATGAATGGTTGAGTCACGCCTTTAAATATAGTTTTACTCATGTTACAAATGCATATATCTTTTGTTATTATTTTGTTAGTCATCATTAATGATAATTGAATTAATATTTGTATTATTTTAATTGCATTGTTTCAAGTTTGTTATATATTAATGATGTAATTGTTATAAATATGTTTTTCAGAATGCAGCTGATTCGGAACATAATTTTGTTCCTCTCGTTCGTAATCATAGGGAATGCACAGGTCCCGGAGAAATTGACACAAAATCCGTGTATCGCCAAATCCAATTGCCATGACTGCATCCAAACGCCATCGTGTGCGTGGTGCTACAAACCGGTAAGTTTGGAACATAAATGAAATCGCTTTAACTGTAATTCTAAATATGTAAACAGGATTTCGGTGAAAGGGCCAGATGCTTCCAACCTTCGAATCCGGGTTCAAAATCTTGCCCAGAAGAATACGTATGGAATCCAGATAATGTCCTGCAAGTGCTAATCGCCAGGGAATTGTCCAAAGCCCATGCAGCTGTAGGTTCGGCAGGCGGAACCATGGAATCCGGTTGGAGCGTTGAAGGTTCTTCCAGCCATAGCTCTTCGGGTTCCAGCTCTTGGTCTTCCCACTCGCACGGTTCCTCGTCCTCGAGCGGCGGCGGCTTCGGCGAATCCAATATTGTTCAGATTTCACCTCAAAAAGTCAACTTGAAACTGAGAGCCAGTTAGTTGTTTTACACTTTTGCTAGATTTAAATCTTATCAATCATTCTTTTCAGGACAATCGTACAGCTTTCAGATGCACTACACTCAAGCCGAAGATTATCCAGTTGATCTTTATTACCTTATGGATTTGTCCAAGTCCATGGAGGACGATAAGGACAAGTTATCTCTTCTGGGAAATCTTTTAGCCGAATCGATGCGAAACATAACTTCGAACTTTAGATTGGGTTTCGGCAGTTTCGTGGATAAAGTTGTTATGCCTTACGTGAGCACCGTACCGAAAAAGTAAGTCTTTTTTCTCCGCACAAGATGAATAGCTTAAATCCTGTAGTCAATTTCACATTTCTATCTTTCTTTCAATATTTTGACACACGTTTTTTTTGTTGTTGTTTTGTTTTCTTGTTATTTGTTGCCGCTATTAATAGGTTAAAAGCCCCGTGCCAGGATTGCGAGGCGCCTTACGGATACCGTAACCATATGACCTTAAGCACTGATACCTCTAGATTTTCAGTAAGTTTAGATGATCTCAAACAATCCGGGGAAGAAATGATTAACAAGACCAGATCCATCCTATTTCAAGTAGATTGTTAGAAACGTCCTGAATGAAACCACATCTGTCTTTTTGTTATCCTTTGTCCATTTTATTTTTCGTTTGAATCAATGTAGCATGCATCCGGAGGACTGTACAAGTTCCTTTTTTTTTGCTTGATGTGCGATGAGTATTTATTGTGTTGTATGTGGTTACCTCCGAAGATGAGGTCTCGTTGCATGCGAAGAAGGTGTTAGTATTAAGTTATTGGTTATAGTTTGCGGGAACCTTGCACGGGCTGTGCTGCACCTTATGGTTACCGTCATGCAATGAGGTTGGACACCGATACCAATAGGTTTTCCGTAAGTCGAAGAGAAACAAACATGAAAAATATATAAATGAATTAACAACGTCCACCGTCTTCACCACAAACTAATTACTCGTATGTTTATATTCCAGCATGATCTAATACGTATTAACCCTAAACACATTTACACGGTTTATGACCGACGATTCAACATCTTGTCGTTCACACATTCTACTTACAACAAATCATTTACAAACTCGTGGGGTAAATAATCAAATGACATTTATCGTTGCCAAAACTTTACTAGAAATGCACAAATTTAAAAATACAAACTCGAACTCAAATCAAAACATTCTGTGTGAATTCTTTATCCTCATATATACACTTGCGTTTAACTGGAAAGCTTTGTTATTCATAGATCAATATGCTTAGAAGCGAATTGAATTTCGCCTATGGTGAGTTTATAATATGTATAGAATAGTAAATGACTAATATTGTTGTTTTGATTCGAGATATTGTTGATGTAAATAAAACGCGGCCTCTGTGCATCATATAAAAACTAACTGGAAATTCCTACTTATTTTGTTAAACTTATTACTATCAACTAAATCCTAAAATTGATATTAACAGGTTTTTAATTTTGGCATTTTTAATAAAAACCAACAATTTGGCAATTCTATTTTACTCGATGATTTGTTTTTAATATAAAATTAAACGATTTCTATAGACTATGGTGAAGGAGGCAGCTGTATCTGGTAACTTGGATGCTCCAGAGGGCGGATTTGATGCCATAATGCAAGCTGTAGTGTGCAGGGATGAAATAGGTTGGAGAGAACAAGCTCGTCGTTTATTGGTGTTCTCGACTGATGCAGGATTCCATTACGCCGGAGACGGAAAGGTAAATTCATTATATAATTAGTTAATGAGTAATTATGATGTTCTTTTTAATTGTAACAGTTAGGTGGAATTGTAAAG
The DNA here is from genome assembly GCF_001412225.1 of Nicrophorus vespilloides. Classification (NCBI taxonomy): domain Eukaryota; kingdom Metazoa; phylum Arthropoda; class Insecta; order Coleoptera; family Silphidae; genus Nicrophorus; species Nicrophorus vespilloides. Next base: position 4,533 of record NW_017096664.1, read on the forward strand.
CCCAATGACGGTATGTGCCATTTGGAGAACGGCTTGTACACGCATTCATCGCTTCAAGACTACCCAAGCATCTCTCAAATCAATCTGAAAGTGAAGCAAAATGCTATCAATTTAATCTTCGCGGTGACTGAGGAGCAGATCGGAGTCTACAAGAAGCTTCAGGAAAACATAGAGGGAGCTTTCAGCGGACAGTTATCTAATGATTCCTCGAATATCGTAGATCTGGTTAAGGAACAATATCAGCAAATATCCTCGACCGTTGAGATGAAGGATAACGCGAGCAATAACATTAAGATCAATTATTACTCGCAATGTTTGGATGAGAGCGGCGGTGACAAGAAGACGAATAAGTGCGGTAACATTAAGGTCGGAGACGTGATTACATTTAGAGTAGAGATTGAGGTGACTCAATGTCCGAAGGACCCCAAGGATTGGAAGCAGACTCTTCAGATCTATCCGGTGGGTCTGAACGAAAGTCTGACCATTGATTTGGAAATGCTATGTTCGTGCCCCTGCGAACACCCTGGTCATGCTGTAAGTACTTAAAGCAACTTACTTGGAACATATTGATTAATTTGTAATGCATCCAACAGGGCTACATAGAGCAGGCTGATGAGTGCCGTGGTTTTGGCACATTCAAGTGCGGAATATGCGAATGCGATCACTCCCATTTCGGACGCTACTGCGAATGCTCTGCCAGTGAAATGGAGAATATCAAGAACACCTTAGGATGTAGGGTTGATAACTCAAGTACCGTTGATTGTTCTGGACGAGGCAGCTGCGTTTGCGGAAGATGTGAATGTAATGTTAGGAGTAATGAGGAGGAAAAAGTTTATGGTAATTTCTGCGAGTGCGACAATTTCTCTTGCGACAGACACGAGGGTAAGATCTGCAGCGGACATGGAACTTGTGAATGCGGTGTTTGCCAGTGTGAAGAACCATGGGGTGGCGCTGCTTGCGACTGCAGAATGTCCAACGAGACTTGCTTTGCACCTGGAGTGTTGGATGGTGAGATTTGTTCTGGTCACGGTGAATGTAAATGCGGATCCTGTAAATGCGAGAGCACTGAAGAAGGCAGGTACTCCGGAAGATACTGCGAAAAATGTCCTGTAAGATAGTAATCTAACTGGTGTACAAGAATTAGGGTTTACTTATTTTGTAATTGCAGACTTGCTCAGATCGCTGCGAAGAGTTTAAACATTGCGTGCAATGTCAGATGTATAAGACTGGTCCTTTGAATGAGGAGGAATGCGCCAAAAACTGTACAAAATTTACACCAATCGGTGTCGAGCAAGTCGAAGGTAAATATTAACACAAGAAGTAAAGATGTTAGATTTATGTTGTGATTTACAGCTAAAGAAGAAAACGATGAAAATCTTTGCGCTTTTTACGACGAGGACGACTGTCGTTTCGCGTATGTCTATTACTTCGATGAGCATAATAAGGTTGTCGTCAAAGCGCAACAAGAGCGCGAATGCCCTGCCAAGGTTTGTAACTAAAACAAATACAATAAACCAACATCTAACACTGTATTACCTTAGGTTTTTCTCTTGGGTATCGTTCTTGGAGTAATAGCTGCTATTGTATTCATGGGCTTGGCTATCCTATTGCTCTGGAAACTCCTGACAACTATCCACGATAGACGAGAATTCGCCAAATTCGAAAAAGAACGAATGATGGCCAAATGGGACACCGTAAGAACATATTAACAATTTACTAGTAACAAATTCTTCAAAATTATATTTTTAGGGCGAAAATCCGATATACAGACAAGCCACGTCCACGTTCAAGAACCCCACGTACGCCGGAAAGGGGTAAACTGTAAATGCTTCAATTAATTATTTATACGATAAAATATGAAACAAATAAATTACTAAATGGAATTGTTATTTTTTTTATACAACCATAATTATTCTTTTAATTGCATGTAAATGATCAGAAATTTCTCGAAAACAAAACTGTTCATGCAAGAAAATCACAAGGTCAGAGCAGGAGTGGATCCAAACCTCGCTTTGTATTTTTGAAATTGCGTAATTATTTTCACATAATACAATTTTCCGTTGTTAATAAAATGAATTATATTAATATGTACAAAAAAGTATAATGATGTAATTAGATTGAAATTGCACCAATAACCTTCACCAATAAGTTTAACTAAAGAACTGAATTACATTAATTTCTAAACGATTGAATAAAAGTAGTTTGAAGAAGAAATAGTTCTGAATCCGTCGCTGAGGTAAGATTTTAATGAATTCAAAAAGCATATCATTTTCCTTTTGAAAAACGGTTTTCGCGTAACTATATAACTGGATTTCCCATGATATTTTATCGCAGTCGAAGAAGCAATGAATACTTGTTCAATATTAGTGCTAGTAATACTGCAGGCTCTCTCTGTTTGCAGCCAAGGTGAACTAAAACAATTCTTGTCTACGTATCATTGATTTGTAAATATTTCAGGTGTATGTACTTTACCCAGTGGAAACGAAGGAATCTGCACACCAATCAAGCAATGTCTGAGCGCACTTGCTCTACTTAAAGCAGGAACAAAAGCGAAGGTGTGTGGAGAAGCGGATGGTCTTCCTCTTGTCTGTTGCGATCAACGTTCCATTCAACTGACCGAACAAGGACCAGGAACGAAAGCGGAGAAACGTTAGTAATTTATATTATGCTCAAACAGTTTGCGTCTTAAAAGTCTATCTTTTAGAGTGCAGCGAGTTTGTAAATTATTTGGTAAAAAAATTTGAAGGATCTTACCCTAGTTACAATGGGGAATTTTCTCTTGCCATGGAATTTCCTCATATGGTAATTGTATCTCTTCATTCATTCATTTTTTATATTTATTAAAGGGTTTATTTTTGCAGGCGGCGCTTGGATTCGAAGTCGACGATAAGATTGTTTGGGGATGCGGTGGGTCTTTGATAAGTGACAAATTCGTGCTTACAGCCGCACATTGTATTTCCAATAAGAATTTGTGAGTATTTTTGACTTCGAGTGAAAGATTTTACAGTTAATTTCAGGGGTGAAGTAAAGCAAGTTCGCTTGGGTGATCTGAATTTGGTAGTGGACACCGACGATGCAGATCCTCAAAATTTCCAAGTGGCCAACGTTTTTAAACATCCAAACTACAAGTTTCCATATCGCTACAACGATATAGCTTTGATCGAGTTAAATCAGACTGCAAAAGAAACGTATTACGTGCATATCGCTTGCTTGAACACGGATCCGAGTATAAATCCTGAAGAAGGTTTTGTTGCCACTGGTTGGGGTTTATTGAAGTTCGCCGGTGAACCAGCAGATCATCTGCAGAAGGTCAAACTTAATGCCATTAGCTTCGAAGAGTGTAAGAAATATTATCCACCGGAAAGGAAGCTGAATCAGAGTATTTTGGATGATATGCAGTTGTGCGCTGGTCATCCGAATCGCGATACATGCGAAGTATTAGATGTTATTGTTGAAATGTGCTAAGTTATTAAGATTTTGTACTTTTAGGGTGATTCCGGTGGACCGTTGCAAAGGAGGATAACATTTGAGAAAACGTCTGTACCGCAATTGCATATCGTTTACGGAGTGACATCTTTCGGAAAAGCGTGCGGTTTGTCGGCAACTCCTGGGGTCTACACTAGAGTCTCTAACTATATAGATTGGATAGAATCTATAGTTTGGCCAAATTAACAATACAAAATATTTCATATTTAGTATAAAATATACGAACAAACTTAATGTTTATTTCTTACACTAGTATTAAGTGAATAATTAATTGAAATAAAATTGTTTCTCTCTGGATCTTCTACACAAAACTGTTAACCAAATGACCTTGGAAAAAATTGTTTTTAAAATCTCCTTAAACATCGTAAACAGTAAAATTCTTTTGCCGAGGTAAAAGTGTTTGTATTGTTATTTTCTTATTGAATTTTATGTAAATCGACATTTTCCGAAAACAATACAAAAACTGTTCATGCTAGAAGACAACAAGGTCAGATCAGGGGTGGATTTAAACCATGTTTTGTAGTTTCGATGTTGCATAATTATATTATATTATAATGTGTCTTTGGTTTGATTTAATGCACAAATAACTGTGATTAGAAGTTATTTATATATGGAAATAAAAGTTGTAATATGAAGATGTGTTAGGGCAGAAAATGAAATACTTCTGAATCCGTCGCTGAGGATTTTAATAAATGCAAAACGCATATTCGTGTGTATATATATATAACCGGATTTTCCACAATATTGTATCGCAGTCGAAGATGAATACTTGGCCAATATTAGTGCTAGTAATACTTCAAGTCATCTCGATTTGCGGTCAAGGTGAAGAGTACAATAAGAATGCGTGTCCATTTAGTATTTATTTTCAAGTGTTATAGGAATATGCACCTTGCCGAGTGGAAACGAAGGCATCTGCACACCAATCAAGCAATGTCTGAGTGCACTTGCTCTACTTAAGGCAGGAACAAAAGCGAAGGTCTGTGGAGAAGCGGATGGTCTTCCTCTCGTCTGTTGCGATCAGCGTTCCATTCAACTGACCGAACAGCAAGCAGGAGCGAAAGCTGAGAAATGTTAGTAATTTATATTGATCTAAAAATCGCGTTTTAATAGATCTATTTTTCAGATTGCAGCCAATTTGTAAATTATTTGGCAAAAAAATACGACAACGCTTACGCAGCTTACGGAGGGAAAAGATCTCTTGCTTTTGAATTTCCACATATGGTAATTTTCATAAAAGATTAAATTTATTGTAAGGGTTTGTTTTTGCAGGCGGCGCTTGGATTCAAAGTCGACGATAAGATTGTTTGGGGATGCGGTGGGTCTTTGATAAGCGACAAATTCGTGCTAACAGCCGCACATTGTATAGCCAATAAAAATTTGTGAGTGTTTCTAACTTCGAGTGAAAGATTTTACAGTTAATTTCAGGGGTGAAGTAAAGCAAGTTCGCTTGGGAGATCTGAATTTGGCACTGGACACCGACAACGCAAGACCTGAAGATTTCCAAGTTGCTAACGTTTACAGACATCCGGACTACAAGTCCCCATCTCGCTACAACGATATAGCTTTGATCAAGTTGAATCGGTCTGTCGACAGCACGATTTACGCGCACATGGCTTGCTTGAACACGGATCCAAATGTAAATCCCGATGGTGGTCTTATAGCGACCGGTTGGGGTTTATTGAAGTTTGCTGGTGAACCGGCTGATCATCTGCAGAAGCTCGAACTTAATCTCGTTAACTTCGAAGAGTGCAATAAACATTATCCGCCCGAAAGGAAATTGGATAAGGGTATTTTGGATGATTCGCAGTTGTGCGCTGGTCATCCGAGTCGCGATACATGCGAAGTATTAGATTTTAATCTTGAAATGTGCTTATTTAATAAGATATTGGGTGATTTCAGGGTGATTCCGGTGGACCATTGCAAAGGTTCATTCATTTCGATAGAACGTCAATACCAAGAGTGCATACCGTTTACGGAGTGACTTCCTTCGGAAAAGCGTGCGGTTTATCCTCCAGTCCTGGCGTCTACACTAGAGTCTCAAAGTATATGGATTGGATAGAATCAATAGTTTGGCCAAACTAATCATTATTATTCAAACTATACATTCATTTCACAAACACATTGTATTTACATAATATATAGTTTTTCATATAGGTATCCTTTTCTGTAATTTAATAAATCTTTAATTAATTGAAAACAGTAAAATTCTTTTGAATCCGTCGACGAGATAAAATTTTGCATCTCATCATAAATGTTGGAAATATGCTTTAGGCATAAATATATAACCAGATTTTAACACGATTCATCTCAGTCGAGCCAGAGATGAATACTTATCTACTACTAATAATTATACTACAAACATTCTCGGCTGTAATTAACTACGGTCAAGGTGCAGCATGCGTACTAGACTATAGTAGTAATTACCTTTTTTTATATGTTTTTAGGTATATGTTCATTTAGCAATGATGAAGATAGATGCACACCAATCAAAGAATTCTTTAAATCACTGACTTCATTTAACTATGCGATTCAAGCTAAGTTCCAAAGATATGAGAAGGGTTTAAATAACGAACAGATTGGAGTAAAAGCAGAGAGATGTAAGTATAATTGCAATGAATAGTTCATATTTTAAATGTTTATATTAGATTGTGACCATGTAATAGATGAATTGCGAGAGTTATATGAAGCGGATTATCCTGTAGTTGGCGGAGAAATAGCCTTGTCTGAAGAATTTCCGCATATGGTAATATTATCTCTTTCTTCGGTTATTTATTTTAACTTGTTTATTGTTGCAGGCGGCGCTCGGATTCAAAGTTGGCGATAAGATTGTTTGGGGATGCGGTGGATCTTTGATAAGTGATAAATTCGTGCTTACAGCTGCACATTGCATAATCAATAAGGATTTGTGAGTATTGTAGATAGGTGATGGAAGATGGATATTATTGTTAATTGTAGTGGAGAAGTTAAGAACGTTAGGTTGGGTGATGTGGATTTGATGAACGATGATGACTTTGAAGATTATTATTCTGCTCAAAATTTCCAAGTTACCAATGCGTACGTGCATCCCGACTACAGATCTTCTCTACGTTACAACGATATAGGCTTGATTGAGTTGAACGCGTCTGCAATATTTACTGATAGAGTGCGCGTCTGTTGCTTAAATACCAAACCGTACGTGAATCCATATGATGGCTTCAAAGCTACTGGCTGGGGTTTGTTAAAGTTTCTCGGTGAACCGGCCGAGCAGCTGCAGAAGGTTGATCTGGATTTGGTGAGTTGGAAGGATTGTAGACAGTTTTATCCGCCGGACAGGAGATTGAATAAAGGTGTTTTGGATGATCTGCAGATATGCGCGGGTCATCAGGGACGCGATACATGTCAAGTATATTATACTTTAGTTTCAAGTATGTTTTTTGAGTGTAATCTGTTGAGATTTTAGGGCGATTCTGGTGGACCGTTGCAAAGGATCATTCCATTTCATAGAAGCGCAAAGCCCAAATTGTATACCTTGTTTGGTGTTACTTCTTTTGGGAAAGCTTGCGGGTTGTCAGCCAGTCCTGGCGTCTATACTAGAGTCTCAAAGTATATAGGTTGGATAGAATCCATCGTATGGCCTAATTAATCATTATTATGTAACAGTAATTGTTCCATTTTCTTGTGAGATTAATATATACTAAATACCAATTAAAAGACAAGTAAATTTCTACCTATTTACATATGTATATACAATATTTTTGCTGACATTTAATAGTTTGTTAGATGAAGAGTACAAAAAAAAACACGAAACATTAAAGCAATTTTTATTGCATATTGTTGAATTCTTTTGCAGTCAGATGCAAATAAGTTTGAATGTATTCATCTTTTTAATAATCATTGCGTAGTAATTATTAAAGTAAATAATAGTTGTTTCAAGGTAAACGCAGGGATGGATTCAACACACAATTTCTTCGTATTTTCATTTGATTCATTGCAAAATAAATTTCATTTGAAAAATCGGTAAATTAGTTTGCGTATTATAAGGGATTGATCGACAGTTTGTTTTTTTTTGTAGTTAAGATTTCAATTGTACTTGATGCAATTTTTTAGTCATATTGAACATTTATTTGATTTTGACCAAACGCGACTTCTTTGTTTACTTTATAGATTTGAATAAAGAAAATTCTTCTGAATCCGATGCTGAGGTACGTAAGGCAAGAACCATCTCCCATCTTGGTATTAAAAAAGAGATAAACAAATTTTGAAACGATTTATCGCAGTCGAAGGAGAGATGCATACTTGTCTACAATTAATAATACTACAAACACTTTTCGTCCGTTCCACTCAAGGTGCAGTATATAAAATAAAGCATATCTAATGGTAATTGATTTCAAACATTTTAGCTACATGTCCATTTCCTAGTAGTAAAGATGACATTTGCACATCAATCAAAGAGTTTTTAAACTCATTGATTTCGCTTAAAGCAGCGATTCTAGAGAATTTTGGTATCATTGAGAAGACTAAAGATCAAAGTTCGATTAAGATCCAACAAGGGTTTGGATATAAAGCTAAGAAATGTAAGTAATTTATATTGTAATCAATAATTTGCGTTTAAAGTTAGTAAGTTTTAGATTGTAGCGATATCATAAATGAATTGAAACAGCTGTACAATCTAAGTTCTTCTAATTTTTATGAAGAAACATCTTTGGCTATGGAATTTTCTCATATGGTGATTTTATGTTTTTTTTATTAAATTTTTATATCTATTACAAGAGTTTGTTGTTGCAGGCGGCGCTGGGATTCGAAGTCGGCGATAAAATTGTTTGGGGATGCGGTGGATCTTTGATAAGTGATAAATTCGTGCTTACCGCCGCACATTGCATCGTCGATAAAAATCTGTGAGTATTACAGATTTGTGATGGAAGATATTACAGGTCATTTCAGAGGGCAAGTGAACTACGTTAGGTTAGGAGTCAACAGGAAGATTGAGGATGTCGAAAATTTTCAAGTGGTCAACGTGTACGCACATCCCGACTACAGACCTCCTCTTCGTTACAACGATATAGCCTTGATCGAGTTGCACGATTCTGTCCTATCTTCTACTTATCCGAATGTTGCCTGCTTAAACATCGATCGGAATGTCAACGGTTACGATAAATTCAATGTAACTGGTTGGGGTTTGTTGCAGAATTTCGGTGAATCAGCCGATCAAGTGCAGAAGGTTGAAGTAGATTTGGTGAGTTGGATGGAATGTAAGCAACATTATCCAGCTGATGGTGAATTAAAGTCAGGTATTGTGGATGACCTGCAGATATGCATTGACACATGTCAAGTATAATTTGTACACTTTTAGTAAAGATTCGAGTCTAAGTTGTATAAATTTTAGGGTGATTCCGGTGAACCATTGCAGAAAAGGATACTATTTAATCCACTGCCAAGATTGAATACAATATTCGGTGTTTCTTCTTTTGGAAAAGGATGTGGATTGTCATCCAGTCCTGGCGTTTACACCAGAGTCTCAAACTACATAGATTGGATAGAATCGATTGTCTGGCCTAATTAATAATATTTATACAAAATTTAACACATTTTAATTAATAATCATTGATAACTGTCACAGAAAATATTGACAGTTTTGTCAAATTAAACCCCATGATGAAACGTCACTAATCTAATATTACATAACCCAATAAGAAATAAATATGTCTTATCAATATTAGATAATTTTCTTGATGAATATCCTCAATTATTAAGACGTTTCAAGCAAACAAATTGCGTTGATGAAAGTATCATGCATAAATTAAATTTATGCTTCGTTACGTCGTAATTACCGGTTAATTATTAATAGATTAACACTTAATCAACTGTACACTTAGTATAATTATGCATTAATATGCTCTTAAATGCATAAGTAATTGCTTCTTCCAATGTTTATATGTAATTGTTTGTTTAACGATATTGTAAAAAATATGATTATTTATTAATTAACAGAGAATAAATTAAAGTAAATTAAATACATTAAAGACAAACATAAAATTCGAAATCATGGAGAGCGAGATTATAACAATTCTTGGATAAGAGGATTGTAGTCTTCAGTTGGGCCAAACAACAGATTCGATCCAATCGATGTAGTTGGAAACTCTGATGTAAACGCCAGGGGCTTTGCTCAATCCGCAAGGCTTCCCGAATGAAACAATACCATGGATATTCCAAGAATCCTGGAATTTATTGTTCCTCTGTTGAAGCGGTCCACCGGAATCGCCCTGAAAATCAACCCTTCGATCAATCCACGTCAACTTCTCATTTGACTTTTTTAATACCTGACAGGTGTCTTTGCTAATGTCACCAGCGCAAATGTGCATGTCTTCAATAATGCCTTTGTTCAGAGTGCGAGCGTTGATTTCATGGAACTTTCGGCACTGCTCGACGCTAGTCTGCTGGATGTGCAATTTCTGAAGATGCAAAGCTGGTTTTCCGTTAAACCCGATGTTTCCCCAACCCGTTGCAATGAAGTTCGGAACGCTGCTTTTCGTTTCCGTGTACAGACACGCCGGTCTCACATACTCTGAAACCCGTACGGCTCGATCCAATTCAATCAAAGCTATATCGTGGTACTTTGAAGGCGTCCTGTACTCCGGATGCTTGAAAGTCTTGGCAACGCGAAAGTCTTGCGGTTCCGATGGTTCGCTGTACAACCTCAAGTTCAGATCACCTAATCTCACGAAATTTACGTTCCCTCTGCATAATAAAACTTGTAATGTTAGTGTCAAATCAACATTGTTATGTGTCAATTTGTTGTCAAAGTGTTGAATCATACTTACAGATCTTTGTTGGAAATACAATGAGCCGCCGTTAAGATGTAATTGTAGCTGATCAGACTTCCGCCGCAGCCCCAAACCACATCTTTGATATCCTCTCCGTACCCTCGCCTAAACCACTCTAAAATTATATAAAAAGTCATATATTTCCTAAAAGACTCACCATATGCAGAAATTCTCTGGGCAAAGCGTCGAAACCACCAACCGCTTGCTTTCCTAGCAACATCGGTATCTGCGATTGCTCACAAACTAATTTTGTAATAGAACCAACAACCATAGTTTATACAAAAACTCACAGTTCAAACTTTTCCTCAGAATAGTCTTAGTCTTCTCGCAGCAAACTAAAGAATCCAAACCCTGAAATCCACAAATTTGAGGTTTCTGACGTTCCTTGATCTGCGACAACGCGGATGGACATTGCGAAGCCAATACGCAATCCCCAAAAGAGCCATCAGGAAATTTACACTCTTCTATTAATACAAATCTATTAAGTGAAGATTTGAAGATTTTCTAAAAGTACACAAACCTGATTCCGCTTTAACGAACAAAATGAGCGCTGCAAAACTTAAAAGAGAACATTTTGATTTCATCTTTTTTCTATAAATCTTCACTACTTACTGACTCTTCTTTCAGGTAGGGTCTTTTATTTATACAATCAAGGATGGAGATTACTGCGAATCTAAAATTCCAAACTTCTGGGCAACCCACACTCGTATGTAAATAAATAAGTTTCGAATGATTGCACGCTTTATCAGATTCGAATTGGTCATTGATCAAACAACTATCAAACCGAATCTGTTTGTGCAACTATAAGTATGAATTATAGATGTGTACGTACAGTGCATACTTACCGTGTTTCATGTATTCGATTGCGAAGATTTGTAATCATTGTTGCATAATATGCTAATTCATCGGTAAATTACAAAGAAATGACAGATTGAAATCATCCGTTCCTTTTTCGTCCGTTAGAAGATTTTAATTGCGACTCGAATCTGTATACTAAATTATTTTTTAAAATATTCTTATATCTTATGTTATTCAATATTTTTTAATCTTTGATGTTTTTTTTATAATAAACAGAAAACAATAACATATTATATTTTGTTGTTCAAAAAGTAAATGAAAATATACAAGTTACGTCAATGTCACGTGAAAGTAGTCACATTTTCAGTTGGGCCATACAACTGATTCAATCCAATCGATGTAATAGGAAACTCTGATGTAAACGCCTGGTGCTTTGCTCAAGCCGCAAGGCTTTCCGAACGAAACGATTCCGTGGATGTTCCAACAATCCAAGTATTTGTCGTTCGTCTGTTGAAGCGGACCTCCGGAATCGCCCTAGAAAAGAATGAATCATTGATATTTCTTGTCACGAACTGTCATAATAGTATCACTCACTTGACATGTGTCTTTGTAAATATCTCCGGCGCATATGTGCATGTCTTCTATGATTCCTCTACTTAGAATACGAGCGTTCGTCTCGAAGAACTTCTTGCATTCGCCGATGTTCACTTGCTCTATGTACAATTTCTGCAGATGAACGGCCGGCTTACCGTTATAGCCAAGGTTTCCCCAACCAGTCGCAATGAATGACGGATCCCAGCTTTTCTTCCCCGTGTACAAACATGCCGGTCTTACGTACTCGGAAAGACGTATATTGCGATCCAACTCGATCAAAGCTATGTCATGGCATTTTGATGGCATTCTATAATCCGGATGTTTGATAGTCCTGACGACATAGAAATTCTGTGGCTCTGCCGATTCGTTGTACAGCTTCAAATTCAGATCACCTAATCTAACAAATTTCACATTGCCTCTGCAACAAATAGTATAAAAATAGTAAGTAATATTGGTAAGTTGTTATGCAAATTGAATTTTAGACAAAGAATTTTAAATGAATTATTCAACAAACATGTTATTTAACATTCTAAAAATTTAAATATTAAATTTTAATTTCTTACAAGTCTCTGTTGGATATGCAATGCGCCGCTGTTAAAACGAATTTCTTACTGATCAGACTTCCACCGCACGCCCAAACGGCGTTATCGACGTCAGATCCATAACCCAAACTGGCCTAAATCAATCAACAATTAAAACTTTAATCACATATCCATTGATGATTTATTTACCATATGAAGAAATTCCCTAGGTAAAGCGTTAACACTTCCCGCAGCAGACGTGATAACACAATCCGAATAATATGGTTTCGGGATGTGCATTTCATCGCAGACTATTGCATTTTGTTGCATTAATAGTAATTGTTTACATTAACAACACTTACATTTCAAACTCTTTCTTAAAACGGTACTCGACTTTTCACAGCATACTATGAATTGCAGATCCTTGAATCCGCAAATTATCGTCCTAAGGCCACACCTGGGCGGAACCTCCGCGGATGGACATTTTGACGCCAAAACGCAATTGCCAGTAGAACCATCGGAAAGTTCACACTCTTCTATTATTACAAATTTATTAATGCTGGCTTTTTTTTTTACATCGATGTACGAACCTGATTGCGCGTGTACTTGCTGAAGAAGGACGAGCACACCTACGAAGTATACTTTCAGTTTCATGTTGTGTTTTTGAAGACTTCAATGCTTCGGGGATAGGTAGATCTGTACATTTTTTTTTTGTGGAAGGGGATTCCTCGAAAATCCCATACTACTACAGACGCACACATATCACGATACTTGGAATTATTGCTCAAATAGTTAGATAAATAAAATACACAATGTGTACATATTCCTATATTCTACATAGAACCCGGACAATCCAATACATAAACCTCCCAACGAGCTACTATATGAGTGCATTGAGCACACCTATTTTGTTTTGCTCTAGAGCAGAAGTTCCCAAACTTTTTTGATATTGATTTTTTGTAAATTTCTAACTGTAGTGAAGTTTAGTGTTAAAAACTTAAAGTAAAAACACATGTTAAGTTTTATACATTTATTAATTGAATTTAAATTAAAACTACTCAAAATAAAATTTGTATCTGTTATATAAAATATAGGTAACATAAAATAAACTAAGCAATAAGTAAATGTTTTTAGTGAGAAGGATGAACCTGATGCTTTAATAATGAACATATATAATTTTTTTTTTACTTCATAGGTACTTTTATAAATAATGTATATGTCTTTATATTATAAGATAGTAGTAAATAGATACTATCAGTGTATGTTGAGATCCATTATCGTTATTTTCATTTCATGGATTCCTAATTCTTTTTTTCGCTGACTTAGACCCCTTGCAGGTTGTCATAGAGCACTTTGGGAATCACTGCTTTTTCTGGTTTTTCACGTTGAGAGTCGGGAATCGGATTTCCGGCTCTTATTCTTTGTGAACACATTTTATCAATTTGAATCATACCGTTATAATTTTGCGGTTTTCCATTGTTTTTTTGTATTATATATTATTTCCCGGACAGAAAGACCTATATGATCAAGAGCCCTTTGTATCAGTTGACTTTTTTTTAACGACTGATGCAATAAACATTATTATTATTATTTATAAAATTAGGAAGATTTCCGATGGAAAATCGTTCCGCTCCAAGGCTATTTATTTCTGTTTTTATTTATTTTTTTTGTCTATTTCAAAAAACTGTTCAAATCATTGTCATGATTATGGCAGATTGTGAATAAAAATAAAGGATATAAAAAAAAATTATAAAAATTTTCAATTGGGTATCATTTATTATTAAATAAAATATACATTGTAAATGATGCCCTGAACACAAATGCAATAAGTAAGTGGTTAACATTGTATTTAACAATTCATTAAAATGGTATTGAAAAGTTTCTTTAACTGTTCAATAATAATCTTAATCGAGTAATAATTCTAAATTTTATATTTTTTTTTTCTTAGAATGTTCTAATTTAATACTTGAGATAAATATATGATGGTTACTGTAGTAACTCAAACAAACAAAAAATATAACATATTATGTACAACTTATGAATTATATAAAAATTGATAATGTTTATGATCAAAAAGTAAATGAAAATACAAAAATATTGTTACATATGAAATGAATAGTTTAAATAACTTTTGTTGATCAATAAATTAAGTTAAATACGTTCCTTATATAACTAACGTCAGAGTAATATTAAATGTCAAGTGAAAGCAGTCATATTATTTTAGTTAGGCCATACAACCGATTCAATCCAATCGATGTAATTGGAAACTCTGATGTAAACTCCAGGTGCTTTGCTCAAGCCGCAAGGCTTTCCGAACGAAACGATTCCATGAATATTCCAAGAATCTATGTATTTGTTGTTCCTCTGTTGGAGCGGACCTCCGGAATCGCCCTAGAAAAGAATCAATCATTGACTTTTCTTGACACGAACTGTCATAATAGTATCACTCACCTGACAGGTGTCTTTGTTAATATCTCCGGCGCAAATGTGCATGTCTTCTATGATTCCTCTACTTAAAGTACGAGCGTTCGCCTCGAAGAACTTCTTGCATTCGCCGGTGTTCACTCGCTGTATGTACAATTTCTGCAGATGGACGGCCGGATCACCATTAAAACCTAGGTTTCCCCAACCAGTCGCAATGAATGACGGATCCGAGCTTTCCTTCTCTGTGTACAGACATGCCGGTCTTACGTACGCGGAAAGACGTATGTTGCGATCCAATTCGATCAAAGCTATGTCATGGTATTTTGATGGTATTCTATAATCCGGGTGTGTGATTGTCCTGACGACACGGAAGTCCTGTGGCTCTGCCGCTTCGTTGTACAGCTTCAAATTCAGATCACCTAATCTTACAAATTTCACGTTGCCTCTGCAATAAGTAATATAAAAATTAGAATTAATATTAATTGGTAAATTCTTATATAAATTGAGTTTCAGAAAATAATGATAATTAGTGTCAAAGCTGCTTGAATATTAAATATACCGAAAATTGAAATATTAAGTGATAATTACTTACAAGTCTCTGTTGTATATACAGTGCGCCGCTGTTAAAACAAATTTGTTACTGATCAGACTTCCACCGCACGCCCAATCAGCGTTATTAACGTCAGTTCCATAACCCAAACTGGCCTAAATCAACCAACAATTAAAACTTTAACCATAGATCCTTTGAGGATTAATTTACCATATGAAGAAACTCTCTAGGTAAAGCGTTAACACTTCCGATAGCGTGCCCAGCGTTGATAACACGATCCAGAATATTTGGTTTCATCTGCGTTTCATCGCAAACTATTTGTTGTTGTTATTGTTGCATTAATAGTAATTCTTCGCATTTTATATTAACACCACTTACATTTCAGACTCTTCCTTAAAACGGTACTGGACTTATCGCAACATACCATAGAATCCAGACCCTTGAACCCGCAAATCTTCGGCCTCTGCCCTCTCCTGATCAGATCCAACGCGGATGGACATTTCGTCGCCAAAACGCAATCACCAGAAGAACCATTGGGAAGTTGGCACTCATCTATTATTACAAATTTGATAACACTAAGTCTTTTATTTCATCAAGGTACGAACCTGATTGCGCGTGTACTCGCAGCAGAAGGACGAGCACGCCTAGGATGTATACTTTTAGTTTCATGTTATGTTTGTGAAGACTTCGATGCAACTGGAAATTATACAGGGATAGGTCGAGTTGTTCTTTTTTTTTATGTGGTACCGCGGAAGGGGATTCCTGCGCTTCGAAAATCCCAAACTACTGCAGACGCACACTTATCGCGTTACTCAAATAATCGGATTCGCGTTGCTCACTGACCAAACTTCGATAAATAATACATAATGCGTGCATATATCTAAATCTACACTAAAGTAACTTTTTTTTTATATAATATCAAATAAAATGTATATTGTGATTATTATCCTGAACATAAGTAAAACGCAAAATAATAAGTAAATGAGTAAAAATATACATCATAAAGTAATTGTAATTTATGAATAATATAAAAATTGATAAAATTTTTGTTAAAAAGTAAATGAAAATACAAAAACATTGTTACAATTTTGATACCAAATGATATTTTTTTTTTATATTTACTTTAAAAATAATTAAATGAATAGTTTAAATAATAGTTATATATTTATTTATCAATACTATTAAATGTTAAGTGAAAGCAGTCATATTTTCAGTTGGGCCATACAACTGATTCAATCCAATCGATGTAATAGGAAACTCTGATGTAAACGCCAGGTGCTTTGCTCAAGCCGCAAGGTTTTCCGAACGAAACGATTCCGTGAATGTTCCAAGAATCAAAGTATTTGTGGTTCCTCTGTTGGAGCGGACCTCCGGAATCGCCCTAAAAAATAATCAATACTTGACGTTTCTTGACACGAACTGTCATAGTAATATCACTGACCTGACAGGTGTCTTTGTTAATATCTCCAGCGCAAATGTGCATGTCTTCTATGATGCCTTTGCTTAGACTACGAGTGTTCGCCTCGAAGTACTTCTTGCATTCATCGATGTTCTTTTGCTGTATGTACAATTTCTGCAGATGTACAGCCGGTTCACCGTTGAAGCCCAGATTTCCCCAACCCGTCGCAATGAATGATTTATTCGAGCTTTCCTTCTCCGTGTACAAACATGCTGGTTTTACGTACGGGGAAAGACGTACTTTGCGATCCAATTCGACCAAAGCTATGTCATGGTATTTAGAAGGTATTCTATAATCCGGATGTTTGATTGTTCTGACAACACGGAAGTCCTGTGGCTCTGCCGATTCGTTGTACAACTTTAAATTCAGATCACCTAATCTAACAAATTTTACGTTGCCTCTGCAATAAATAGTATCCAAATAAGAAGTAATATTGATAAGTTCTTAAGCAAATTGCGTTTTAGAAAACAATGATAATAAGTGTTACATCTGCAATGATGCCAAATGTCAACTAGGATGCATTTGAATGAATAATTCAACAATCATTAAGCAAAGGTTATTAAATATACTAAACAATAAATATTGAATGTTAATTACTTACATGTCTCTGCTGGATACACAGTGCGCCGCTGTTAAGACAAATTTCTTACTGATCAGACTTCCACCGCACGCCCAAACGACGTTATCGACGTCAGTTCCATAACCCAAACTGGCCTAAATCAACCAACAATTAAAACTTTAACCACAGATCCTTTGAGGTTTAATTTACCATATGAAGAAATTCCCTAGGCAAAGCGTTAACACTTCCGATCGCATGCTGCACGTCGGCACCAGGATCTGTTTTCCGGATCTGCGTTTCATCGCAAACTATTTTTTGTTGTTGTATTAATAGTAATTATTCGCATTTTATATTAATACCACTTACATTCCAGACTCCTCCTTAAAACGATACCCGATTTCTCGCAACAAACCATAGAATCCAAACCCTGGAATCCGCAAATCTTCGGCTTTTGATCAACCGTAGATGGACATTTCGACGCCAAAACGCAATTACCAGAAGAACCATCGGAAAGTTCGCACTTTTCTATTATTACAAATGTGTTAATGCTAATTCTTTTTTTTTTAATAGAAGTACGGACCTGGTCGCGCGTGTACTCGCAGCAAAAGGACGAGTACACCTAGGATGTATACTTTCAGTTTCATGTTTTGTTTGTGAAGACTTCAATGATACTGGTAATTATTTGAGGATGGATCGCGTTTTTTCTCCGGTTGTCCTTTTTCATGTGGAAGGGGTTTTCTGCGCCTCGTAAATCCCATACTACAGCAGACACACACTTATCTTGTTACTTGTTGCTCAAATAATCGGATTCGCTTTGCTCATTTACCAAATTTCGATAAATAATACACAATGTGTGCATATTCTTAAAACTAAACTAAAGTAACTAAATTTTCAATAATTTAATATGTGGAGAGATAGTCAATAAACTATTTGATTATGAATAAAAAGCTACAAATTAAGTGAATTAAAACATATACAATGAAGCACGTAATTGCAATTTCAATCTATTAACATTGAATTTGACAAATCAAGTATCTTAACCTAGTAATTTCTAAATTTTATATTTTTTTTCTTATTTTGTCCCATTCTGTTTTTATTTTTTCGTTTTTTTTTAAGTTAAGCAAAACAGGTTCTCTATAATTTAATAACATTGAGTATAGATTTATGTCGATGAAGTATGCATTTAGCCCCGAGCTTTAATTATATTGAGAAGTTCTTCAAGGATATATCCCTAAGAAATATCAAAAACAACATATCTGCAAATATTATATGTGTGTAACTAGATTATTAATCAAAATTTCCGCATGGGACAAAAAATTAATGTATTCTTTATGAAATTCATTTTGCAGAAATTTGACGAATTGTCGTTGTTGCTTATGAATATTTCCGTTTTGCTGATTTATCCATGTTAATTTAAGATAAGAAAACTAATTACGACAATCCATCGATTGCTTAAGGTGAGTTATCTTTACTCAAATGTTAGTTTAACATTTAAGCAAAGGAATTTTCAGATGAAAATAGGTTAGAGATCCTCGGTAAGGATTTTGTTTATTAGAAACCTATAAAAATGGTAAATGATGCATTGCAAACACATATAAAGTCTCCTGTTTTTTTATAAATATTTTTTTTAATTTATTTAATTTGAACTAATCTGACAAATAAACAACAGTTCAATTATAATGTAAATCTAAACTTTGCGTTTGACATTACTCTACTTGACATTTGTCTTTGTTACTGTCACTAGATCAAAATTACTGCAGATGCACACTTATCGCATTACTAGGAATTGTTACTCAAATGATCGGATTCGCGTTGCTCACTGACCAAACTTCGTGTGTATATACATACATAATGTGTGTATATTTTTAAACATAAACTAAATTAACTTTTTTTTTTTAAATTTTCAATCAGGTTCTCATTTATTATCAAATAAAATTTACATTATGATTATTAGTAAAAAGGAGTACAAATATACATCATAAAGTGCGTATTTGCAATTTCAAATGGTTAAATTTGAATTTGACAAGTCATTGAAATTGTTTTGAAAAGTTACTTTAACTTTTTGCAATTTATAAATAATATAAAAAATGATAATATACAAAAATATTGTTACATATGAAATGAATGGTTTAAATATTTTTTATTGAGCAATAAATTAAGTTAAATATGTTCCTTATATAACTAACGTCAGAGTAATATTAAATGTCAAGTGAAAGCAGTCATATTTTTAGTTGGGCCATACAACTGATTCAATCCAATCGATGTAATTGGAAACTCTGATGTAAACTCCAGGTGCTTTGCTCAAGCCGCAAGGCTTTCCGAACGAAACGATTCCATGAATATTCCAAGAATCTATGTATTTGATATTCCTCTGTTGGAGCGGTCCTCCGGAATCGCCCTAAAAAAGAATCAATTATTGACGTTTCTTGACACGAACTGTCACAGTAATATCATTTACCTGACAGGTGTCTTTGTTAATATCTCCAGCGCAAATGTGCATGTCTTCTATGATGCCTTTGCTTAGACTACGAGCGTTCACCTCGAAGAACTTCTTGCATTCGTCGATGTTCTTTTGCTGTATATACAATTTCTGCAGATGGACGGCAGGTTCACCGTTGAAGCCCAGATTTCCCCAACCCGTCGCAATGTATGAAAGATTCGAGCTTTCCTTCTCCGTGTACAGACATGCTGGTCTTACGTACGCGGACAGACGTATGTTGCGATCCAATTCGATCAAAGCTATGTCATGGTATTTTGATGGCATTCTATAATCCGGGTGTTTAATTGTCCTGACCACACGAAAGTCCTGTGGTTCTGCCGCTTCGTTGTACAACTTCAAATTCAGATCACCTAATCTTACAAATTTCACGTTGCCTCTGCAATAAGTAGTATAAAATTAAGAATTAACCTAAGTTTATTAAATATATTAAACATTCAATGGTAATTACTTACAACCCTTTGCTAGATATACAGTGCGCCGCTGTTAAGACGAATTTCTTACTAATCAGACTTCCACCGCACGCCCAAACGGCGTTATCGACGTCTAATCCATAACCCAAACTGGCCTAAATCAACAAATAATTAAAAATTTAACCACATATCCTACAAGGATTAATTTACCATATGAAGAAATTCCCTAGGTAAAGCGTTAACACTTCCCACAGCATGTTGCACGTTGCTACCAGGATCCACAAATGTTGGTTTCTGAATCTGCGATTCATCGCAAACTATTTTTGTTGTTGTTATTATTGTATTAATAGTAATTCTTCGCATTTCATATTAATATTACTTACATTTCAGACTCTTCCTTAAAACCGTACTAGATTTATCGCAGCAAACCATAGAATCCAAACCCTGGAATCCGCAAATCTTCGGCTTCTGGCCGCTCCTGATCAAATCCACCGCAGATGGACATTTCGATGCCAAAACGCAATCACCAGTAGAACCATCAGCAAGTTCGCATTCTTCTATTATTACAAATTTATTAATACTAACATTTTTTTTAGATGGATGTACAAACCTGATTGCGCGTTTACTGTCAACACAAGGACGAGAGCACCTAGAATGTATACTTTCAGTTTCATGTTGTGCTTGTGAAGACTTCAATGCTACTGGTAATTATTCGGGGATGGGTCGAGTTGTTCCTCCGGTTGTCCTTTTTTTAAGTGGAAGGGGATTCCTGCGCCTCGAAAATCCCAAACAACTGCAGACACACACTTATCGCGATACTTGGAACTGTTGCTCAAATAATCGGATTCGCGTTGCTCAAATTTCGATAAGTAATACACAATGTGTTCCTATTTCTAAACTAAAGTAATTATATTATTTTTAGAAATTTTCAATCTGGTCCTCCTTTATTATCAACTAAAATTTACATTTTAAATATTCATAGATTTACTAACAAATTGTTCTAAATTACGTAGAATTTCGTGAATTAAAATATATATTTACTTAAACTATTCAATAGTTATCTTAACTGACTAATAACTAAATTTTATATTTTTTAAATCTAGTTATTTGTTGGTTTCTCAATATTTATCTTGAATCATCGACTGTTAATTATCAATGTCAATGATATTTTGTCCCATTCTGTTTTTATTTTGAGTTAAACAAAACAGGTTCTCTATAATTTAATAACATTGAGTGTAGATTTCTGTCGACTAAGTATGCATTTAGCCCCGAGCTTTAATTATATTGAGAAATTCTTCAATTTCAATGTTGCAAGGACATATTCTTAAGAAATATCAAAAACAACATGAAACATCCATAATTAGTTTATTTTTCAAACGCTGATAATATTTTTACTCGGTGGCATTCGCAAGCCCGACAACCGAAATACCGCCAATCAAATTCCCGACAACCATAATCCCGACTATATTAAAATCCCGACTATATCAAAATGCCGACCTTTGAACTCCCGACTGTATCGAAATCCCGACAACCCTAATCCCGACTATATCAAAATTCCGACTGTATCGAAATCCTGACAACCATAATATTAAAATCTCGACAACCATAATTCCGACTGTATCAAAATTGAGATTATTTCATAATGTTAAGGTTTATTATGAATAATTCAATAAAATCAAATAAATTAATAATATTTTATTGTTATTAATAATAAAAGTGTAGCACAAGGTGACTAAGCTCCGAAATAATTTATAAATGTTATTGTAAAATTTATTGATATATTCGGGATTTTGATATAGATTATGATTGTCGAGATTCTGTTACGGTCGGGATTATGGTTGTCGAGATTTTGATATAGTCGGAATTTCGAACGTCGGGATTTCCATACAGTCGAGATTTAGAACGTCGGGATTTCAATAGACGGTCTTTGATATAGACGGGATTATAGTTGTCGAGATTCTGATACAGTCGGGATTATGGTTGTTGAGATTCTGATACAGTCGGGATTTCGATACAGTCGGAATTTCAATAGACGGTCTTTGATATAGTCGGGATTATAGTTGTCGAGATTCTGATACAGTCGGGATTATAATTTAATAATGTTATTGTAGAAATTTTCGATATAGTCGATAGTTTGTCGAGATTCTGATACAGTCGGGATTGTTGTTGTTAAGATTTTGATATAGTCGGGATTTTGATATAGTCGGAATTATAGTTGTCGAGATTCTGATACAGTCGGGATTATGGTTGTCGAGATTTTGATATAGTCGGAATTTCGAACGTCGGGATTTTGATACAGTCGGGATTTCGAACGTCGGGATTTCAATAGACGGTCTTTGATATAGTCGGGATTTCAATATGTCAATTTCAAAATGTCTTTCGGTTGTCGGGTTTGTGATATAGACCCATTTGTACTATTAGTAGAAATTATAAATTTGGAAAGTTATTTTTGTTTATCAAATCGTCCTAAAAAAAAATAAGTGGGTTATCTGCAAATATTACATGTATGATTAATCATAATTTCCGCATGTGACATAAAAATTATATGTTCTTTATTAATTTTATTCCACGAATTTTACAGGGGAAATAGGATTTTTTCGCACCGCATTTACTCCAAATCGGAATTCGTCACCTGACACCACCATTCAACAATGAATTATTTGCACTGTTTAGAAATAATGAAAAACCGCATTTTTATTTCTAGCTGGTTTTACATTATTATTTATTTCAAATTAATTAGCTTTGGATTTTCAGAGGTCGGATTGTTTGCACAATATAATCATAGGACGTCATGCAAAACAAAGCAAGTTAAATGCGACTCAGTTTGCTTATGAATATTCTGATTAATTTAAGATAAAACTCTAATTACGACAATATGATTTCTTAAGGTAAAATATCTTTACTCAAATATTTGTTTAATATTTTAACATCTTTAACTAATTACTCATTTACTAATCATGACATTCCGTCAATTGCTTAATGTAAGTTATCTTTACTCAAATATTTGATTAACATTCAATCATTCAAAAAAAAATCATGAATGACAAGTGTACATTGTCGAATTAAAATAGATCCTTAGCTACAAAGTTTGTTTATTACAAACAAATGAAAATTTATTTAATTTTTTTTGGTTTTTCCTATCAAACAATTATTTCCCCATAGATAAAACTTATGAAAAATTAAATTAATTAAATTAAAACTATGGAAATTAATTATTAATTAATTAGTTCAAGTTGAAGCATTTTTAGCAGTATTATCTTTATTTTATTTTCATCTTTGCGTCTCCACTCTCCTCACTTGGTTTGTGCACTGCACAGTTTCACCAGTCTCCGCAAAGTCACCTATAAGAAATAAGGACATTGTAGATATTTTCGATATAGTCGGGATTTTAATACAGTCAGGATTATGGTTGTCGGGATTTTGATATAGTCGGGATTATGGTTGTCGGGATTTCGATACAGTCGGCATTTCAAACGTCGGTATTTCAATAAACGGTCTATCGGTTGTCGGGCTTTCGATTGCCACCTACAGGTTACATATAACATAGGAAATTAGGTTTCAATAATAATTTGACTTTAATAGCTCTATGGTGTCTCTGATGGGTCTATATCACAAGCCCGACATCCGAAAGACGGTCTATTGAAATCCCGACTGTATCGAAATCCCCACGTTCGAAATCCCGACTATATCAAAATCTCGACAACCATAATCCAGACTATCAAAATCCCGACTATATCGAAAATTTTTACAATAACATTTTTAAATTATTTCGGAGCGTAGTCACCTTGTGCTACACTTTTATTATTAATAACAATAAATTATTATTAATTTATTTGATTGAAATAATGATATTTGAATTGAAATAATCTCAAATACAATTAGATTATTAATTGTTATTATTTATTATTAATATATTACAATTTAAAAGTCACTACGCTCTGAGAATAATTTAAAAATGTTAT
>NW_017096665.1:0-1808 GCF_001412225.1 Nicrophorus vespilloides
ATGGGAATATGAAAGGTTGTAGCAGGGTTTGTTCCGAGTTTCATTACAAAAAACTATTGGATACACATATTCGCTTTATGAAAGTCGCCTTTGGTGTGAAGGTATAAATAATGTTAGAGGAGGGATAATAACAGTTTAACAGTTTAATTACAAAAAAAAACCTAAAATTAATAAACTCAATTGATAACCTGAACTTTGTGTTGAAAAATTGATCAAACCAACCCACACATTAATCAACTCTAGTCAGTTATAAGTACGTTATTAGTTATAATTTGTTACATAAATAGTTTCTACAATAAGTTATATTAATAATCAAAAAACAAGTTGGTAGATCCTGTGCGAATTAATACATTTCCATTGAAAATTACAATTTTTTCAATTATTTAATTCATTTATAATTTTACAAATTATTAATTAAAATAGTTTATTGAATTTGTTAAGAAAACTATGCATTTTTCTGAATTGAATTGAAAATAAAACTTCGAATTAGTAGAATTCACAATCAAACTGTATTTATTTAAAGTTGTTTCATTGATTATGTGAATATGAAAGGTTGTAGTAGGGTTTGTTCCGAGTTTCATTACGAAAATCTATTGGATACACTTATTCGCTTTATGAAAGTCGCCTTTGGTGTGAAGGTATAAATAATGTTAGAGGAGGGATAATAATCGTTGCATCTCCAAAGCGTTTCACCCCTCATTGAAAAGTTGTGAGTATATGTGTGTGGGGTGGCCGGAACGTGAATGGCAACACTAAAGCTGTGAATGAATCATCCAGAAAATCTTCGGGCATTGTGTGTTCCGCCACTTACCACTTACACATTATTACATTAAAATGTGTTATGAAAACGGTACGTCGGAGCGATACACGTAACTTCGTTTAATTACATTTGCATTTACATCAATAACAACGTTGTAGGAAAAAAAAAAGCAAACAAACAAAAAATAAATAAAAGTAAAGCGAGCAAGAAAATTGCCGCGATGTGTTTAATTGATCATTCACGTCAACGACGATTCTAATCATTACAGTTTATATTCTTTATTATAAAAATATTCTATTAAACATAACTTTAAGCTTTTATTTAAATTTTTAGAGGTTTTTTTTTGATTCATTTATTTATACTAGTAATGTTTTCTTTGTAAAGAAGTTTCTTCTAATTGAAATTTATAAAAATATATATTGTTAGTTAGAAAAGATCAACTTTCATTAATTATAACAAATATCCAATTGATGACAATGTAAAACAATGACAATATAAAAAAATACTAATTTCATAGGTTTTCTTATAAAATTAATTAAATTTTCTCTGAAATTATTGAAATATACAAGTACAAAAATTTGTAGTGAATTTTCTGCGCGAATTAAATGCGATTTTCATGAAATTATCTAAAAACCTTAATAATACTGTAATTGTAATATTACAGTCGTTTTTTGTATTATGTTCTAGTCATTTTTTAGTATTTGATCTAAAACATGAATATTTTTATTTTTTACAATATTTCTCAAATCATTAACATTTATTTTAATTTTTTTCTAATAATATAATTAAATTCGGTATATTTTTATATAATTTATGAATTCATCTTTGATTATTACAAAATTAAATCGAAATAAAGAAATTGATAATAAAAGATAATAATTTTTGAAAATTAAGTTTATAATTCAATAAAAAAATCTTATTTTTATAATAATTATTCAGTATATTTAAAGTATAATTATTAATATAATTTCATGACTCTGTATATTTTTATATAATTTATGAATTCATCTTTGATTATTACAAAATTAAATCGAAATAAAGAAATTGA
>NW_017096665.1:1832-10462 GCF_001412225.1 Nicrophorus vespilloides
TTATTTTTATAATAATTATTCAGTATATTTAAAGTATAATTATTAATATAATTTCATGACTCTGTTAATAATTAAAGTTTGAATTTTAATTAGCCGGAATTGCGTAATTTAAAGAAATGTGAAGTAAGGTAATAAATAAATGTACATATTCTCATTCTGCATTTCTTCGTTTTTGCATTAAGATGATGCATATATCAATAACTTTCATTAATTATAACAAATATCCAATTGATGACAATATAAAAAAATATTAATTTCATAGGTTTTCTTATAAAATTAATTATATTTTCTCTGAAATTATTGAAATATACAAATACAAAATTTGTAGTGAATTTTCTGCGTGAATTAATTGCGATTTTCATGAGATTATCTAAAAAACCTTAATAATACTGTAATTGTAATATCACAGTCGTTTTTAGTATTATGTTCTAGTCATTTTTTAGTATTTGATCTAAAACATGAATATTTTTATTTTTTACAATATTTCTCAAATCATTAACATTTATTTTATTTTTTTCTAATAATATAATTAAATTCGGTATATTTTTATATAATTTATGAATTCATCTTTGATTATTACAAAATTAAATCGAAATAAAGAAATTGATCAATAAAAGATAATAATTTTTGAAAATTAAGTTTATAATTCAATAAAAAAATCTTGTTTTTATAATAATTATTCAGCATATTTAAAGTATAATTATTAATATAATTTCATGACTCTGTTAATAAGTAAAGTTTGAATTTTAATTAGCCGGAATTGCGTAATTAAAAGAAATGCGAAGTAAGGTAATAAATAAATGTACATATTCTCATTCTGCATTTCTTCGTTTTTGCATTAAGATGATGCATATATCAATAAAACTTGGCGTCGTTTGTGTGCAAATGAAACGGGACGATGACGAGCGTACGTTTATAGCCGTTTGGGCGGATTTATCTCCATTGTTTTCGTGTTCGCGTATATAGATAGATTCTATTTAGATTGGACTTAATGAAATTTAGTGACCTGTCGCAGCTGTAAATTATTAAAATATGCCCGACACGGTTCCGAAGAAAGACTTAAATTAAAAGCCGAGTAGGGATAAGTCTTCTTTGGGTTCGGTTCAGTTTTAGCATCGACGGTGGAGAGAGGGGAATGAATCCCTTCTCGAGAAAGAGAGAAAGAGAGTGCGTTTGTAAATCACAATTCAGATCGCATTTTAAGAGTGTTCGGATTTGTGGTGGGCTGCTGCTGCTGCCCTGCCGCCCGATATCCGAAGGAATCTCGGAATGGTTAAAGTACGACATGCGTACCTTCTTTTTGTTTTGTTTTGTTTTGTTTCATTCTTCGTTTGTTTCGTCTTGTCTTGTTCGTTTTTTGTGGCGTCTCCGTCTGGCGCTCCGTTTGCGATGGGATCTTCTGCTTGGTTCAGAGATGCACGAAGGCACCGGTTCTTGCGGTGGTCCAGCCAATCGGATGCTGCAAGGCCTCCTCTCATTAAGGATGCGGTCGGAGTGACCGCCTCTTCGTGATTACGCGTCAGGTGTGAGTGATTACCTGGGTCGTAGCGCCGGAAGTCTTCGATGCCCAGGATGGGTCCTCCAGATAATCCGGTTCTTGGCACGGGTTCTTCTCCGTCCTACCACTTCGAGTGCGTCAGTTTGCCTAAGTCAAACATCCTCCTCAAAAACGGAACGGGCCACACACAATCACTGTTTTCAAAGAGTTTTCACACTTACCAACCGTCTCAAGATACTGACTATCTCTGAAGTGTGAAGTCTTTTGAAAAGATGCACATAAAACTTGAAAACCAATGATTTACAATCGAATTTAGAACAGATAAATTAAACTTAGATTATCCTCCAAATACTTTGCTTTTCATCTACAATTTGATAATAAAACGTTTTAAGAAATCGACTTGTGACATGGAATGATTTTAATATTGTTCATCTTGAAGACCCATCATTCCATTCCATGACAATGGTGTGAGAGGAGGACGTGGATCTCCTCTGTACAATAAACCCTGGAGCGTTTTATTCTAATAGACGGGAATTACAATTCGCGTAAATAATTTCGCCTCCTTCATTCATATGCAAATCGCGTTTTCGCTTTTCGCCGTTCCCGTTTTCTTCTGCTGCACAATTCAAATTCCGCGCCACGTTTTACATCACAATGCAGACGATTCCGACGACGTCGAGTTAATTTTCCAGATTATGTCACATTCGCAGAGTGTGTCTCAATTCCGGTCTACACTTAAAACAATTCCATTTTTTTGTGTTTTCTTTTTCTTGTTACATTTAAAATTTTGTTGATTATTTAACAAATTTTTCATAAAAATTCATCATTATGTGAATAAATAAAAAAAAATAAGATGAAAACTTATGAAACAAAGCAGTTTCTTGGATAAATAAATAAAATCGTCTAAGTTTTCAAAAATTATTGATGAAATTAATGAAAAAAATCGGAATGCTAAATGATTTCAGTTATAAGTGATTAAATTGCACTTTTTAATACTTAACTAATTAACGTATGCGTTTTAATTGGAAAAGTAACAGATTTTTTTTATATGTTTTAGATATTTGTCAAAGTAAGATCATGAAAATCAAATTGTATTATTTACAAGTAAATGAAAGTTTTTCATAAAAATATTACTGAAATTGATTAAAAAAATTCATCATTATGTGAATAAATAAATAAAATAAGATGTAAACTTATGAAACAGAGCATTTTCTTGGATAAATAAATAAAATCGTCTAAGTTTTCAAAAGTTATTGATGAAATTAATGAAAATAAATCGGAATGATATATCTGCTAAATGATTTCAGTTATAAGTGATTAAATTGCACTTTTTAATAGTTAACTAATTAACGTATGCGTTTTAATTGGAAAATTAACAGATTTTTATGTTTTAGATAATTGTCAAAGTAAGATCATGAAAATCAAATTGTATTATTTACAAGTAAATGAAAGTTTTTCATAAAAATATTACTGAAGTTGATTAAAAAAATTCATCATTATGTGAATAAATAAATAAAATAAGATGTAAACTTATGAAACAGGGCAGTTTCTTGGATAAATAAATAAAATCGTCAAAGTTTTCAAAAGTTATTGATGAAATTAATGAAAAAAAACGGAATGATATATCTGCTAAATGATTTCAGTTATAAGTGATTAAATTGCACTTTTTAATAGTTAACTAATTAACGTATGCGTTTTAATTGGAAAAGTAACAGATTTTTATATGTTTTAGATATTTGTCAAAGTAAGATCATAAAAATCAATTGGATTATTTATTAAACTCAATTTACAACTTAGTCCTTGCACACATTTTTTTGAAATATAGAAATATATAGAAATATATAGAAATATATAGAAATATATAGAAATATATAGAAATATATAGAAATATATAGAAATATATAGAAATATATAGAAATATTGGGTCGTCAAATTACGTTCGGTTTTTTAGTGTGAAATGAAAATCAGTTACAAAAAATAAACTTTAATTAATTAAACAGTAAAAAAATAATGTAATTTCTTTAATTAATTTGATAGACTTAAAGGTTGTGATTTGCAAACTAAGAAATATGTAAATAAATTACAAAGTTTCTATGTAATAAATAAATCTTATTGCAGACTTTTATTAGGTACGAACAAAACTCAACCATGTGCAAAAACCGATAAATAGCAACAATAAATACCGACTCAATATCATTCCAAATGAGTTGATTAGAATGTTCTCTATATTAAGCAATTAAAAGGTGAATTTATCGTTATTATGCATCTAAACGGGCGTGTTTATTCCATGTGCATGTTCGATCCTTTTTCCTATTTATTTCCCTTCCACATCCTTCTTCGTTTTTTTTCCTTCTTCTCTCATTTCATTTCAGTTTTTATGTTATTTTGCTCGTTTTATGCAACGTCTGTATGAAAATTTATGTGCAAAGTGTAAATTATTGAAATCGATAAATCCTAATTAATAAATCTTCTCGGGCCGCGATTTGCATACAAATAAGGACTTTTATGAATATTTATCGTGAACATTCCGAGCACGTACTCAAAATGAAATGTCTACAAGGAAATTGTAGAGCGATCGCAGTGTTATGCAACAGATTTTTGTTATCAAAGATGCAACGCAACAAAACAAATAAATATGTTTGTAAGTACGAGATAAATTTTCGCGTAATCGTTTACTGATCGATCGTTAATTGCGCGATTACGTAACGCGGTTTCGAGATTTACGCTTTGGAAATGCCCCATAAGAGTTGAGTTTCCATTTGTTGCGTGGAAGATGCATACTTTAGTTTGTTTTATGGTAACTGAACACTCTTCATTTGCATTATTTATATAGGAAAATGCGTAACCTTGTTTGTCAAAAAAATAAATAAAATAAGGAAACAATGAGGTGACGTGTTGTAAATAACTTTTCGTCGACCAGGAAACATATGTTCTAGCAAATGTCATCCAGGGATGGAATAAGTTTTATGACCCTTTGGCAGCTGTTCGAAACTTGAATTTATTTCAGAAATTTACAGATTTATTGCTTCAAATTAAATGCCTATAAATAAATGAATTAATAAAAAAATTGAAGTAAATAATTTAATGTTTGAAACATGGTTTAAAATGTTACGTTTATGGAATTTTTACATTATTTTATGTATAGTTTTGTATTTGAATAGTTTTTAGCTGATTCAACATGAATGATGTAGCTAACGAGATTGCATAACTATATAAGTAAATGAGAAAAATTGTTTCGGTTTTTGAATAACTTATAGGAACGAGTTTTGTTCGAAACCCGAGGTTTCTCTGAACAACAGTATCTCGCATAGTGCGTGTAATCAGTTCCGCCAATATCATGTACTGTTTGAAACCGCACTAATCGAGGAACTAACAGAGAAAGCAACCCAAATATTTGGTGTACTAAATTCTTTAAAATAATTTAATGTTTGAAACATGGTTTAAAATATTACGTTTATGGATTTTTTACATTATTTTATGTATAGTTTTGTATTTGAATAGTTTTTAGCAGATTCAACATGAATGATGCAGGTAATCGATTCCGCCAATATCCTGTACTGTTTGAAACCGCACTAATCGAGGAACTAACAGAGAAAACAACAACAATTTCTTTAATTTTACTCAATAGTGAAACCGTACTGATTGAAGCCGCACTATGAGAGGTATTGCTGGATTAATATATTAATTTTGGTTAGATTTATTTAATAAATGAAACGTATGCAACCGATGTGTAAATAGATGTTTAATACAGTGAATGTATTCATTCATAAAATAAATTTGACAAAAAATACTATATTCGACGGTGCAAAGGAATGCAGTAAAAAAACTGTGTCGATTCTCGGAAATACGCACAATCATGAATGAAACGGATTTAAAAGTGGCAAAAAAGAAAATTCCGTCTCGTCTCGGGAATTGAAATAAAAAAGCTGCATACACATATTTATGTCTCGCCTATTTCTTTTATGAATAGTTTAATTCTATTATTTTCCTCGTAAATTGTGATTTATGCATAAATTGCGTAACTTAATTGATTAAATAGATTGTAATTAAGTAATATTTAATGAGTAAGTGTAAAATTTGTAGTATGGTGCATGTACTTCAACAAGTAAATATACTTGACACATTACTTGACAAGTAAGTATTTTGGAATATGTAGATTTTATAAGTTTTGTTCAATAATTTATAAACAAAACGCACTAATTTTGTGTTTTGTTTAGCGTTTGCAAACGTTTTGCAGCACCCGTTGATTCATTGCCTCACAGCTGCGGCGTTTTCGTGTCCATATAAGGATTGGTTTTGCGTTCCCAGCTGATTAGTCTTGACAAGTCGCGTTTTCATGACCATATAAGGATTGTTTCAATATCGTTCGCAATCGCTGATTCATTGCGACGCAGATGTTACGCGTTTTTGTAACCATATAAGGCAATTTTTCAATAGTGACCTAAATTTTATTGTTTTATCGATGTTCTAAACATTTCATTTATTATTTAAAGCAATAAAAAACATGTAAAATTGAAAAGTAATTTATACATATTATTACAAGATTTATCTGCATTTTAAATGAAATTAATACAAAACTCAAACGTTTCCAAATAAAATAATAATTTTGTATTCTTTTTATTTTACAAAAATTGTATTTATTCATAAATTGACAATATTTCAGTTTTTATATTTGAAAAATTATTTTATATAAATTATTTCATTTTTGTTGAAGAATAATTTAAAAATTCTTAATTACAAAATTTTGTAAGTTTTACATCTTTATAAGATTAATTATGTTATTATCATTATTTATTTATTAGTGTTTTCTATGTGCAAAAAATATATATTTTAATTTTATACGACAGATTTTCCACATGCATTAGATTTTATTTTCTAAATTTGGTCTCACAACATTCGTATTCGATTTTATGATGTAAGAAACTTTCATTTTTGTAAATATACACTTAAACGTGGATTATCCGTGGAATGTTAAAGCACGGTTAATACAAAAGTCGCATCTATTTGCTTTAAAAACTTAACATTTATACTAATGATATACAAAAACACATTTTTAATCAATTTAAAAGGTAATCTGTAACATTTTTTAATGTTTTGCTTATAAAATTATTCATTAAAAGATAGATTTGCGGAGAAAATTTAATTGTTTAGATTAACCCCAACCACGGAATATTGATTCCTGTCTTTGTAGTATTTTGTTTAAACTACTTTTCAATTGTTTTTGTTGTGTTCATAGACAACGACCATAGCCAATGCGTTACTTCATTGAAAGTTAATTGACAGCTGCAATTATATACAAGTTGGTATACCTGAAAGAGTCTCTTGTAGCGTGCAGTGCGGACGCAGCTTTTTGATACATTTAAATTTGGAATAAATAGAAAAAAATAGTTTATTTTTAATTAATGGTAAAATATAAAATTTTTGTAATTATCATTAAAACCAAATTGAAAATCTATACATTTATCATGAAAAAAAAGTTTATTTTAGGAAACAAATCATTAATTATGATTTTACTAATACTTATTGGTTAGATTATTAATTAATGGTAAAATATATTTTTTTGTAATTATCATTAAAACAAAATTGAAAATCTGTACATTTATCATGAAAAAAGGTATATTTTCATAGAAAACAACCAAAGCTAATCCGTTACTAGATTGAAAGTTAATTGACAGCTGCAATTATATAGAAGTTGGTATACCTGAAAGAGTCTCTTGTAACGTGCAGTGCGGACGCAGCTTTTTGATACCTTTAAATTTAGACGAAATAGAAAAAAATATTTTAGGTTTATTTTAGGAAACAAATCATTAATTGTGTTTTTATTATTACTTATTAGTTAGATTAATTAATGGTAAAATTGTTGTAATTATCATTAAAACAAAATTTAAAAAGTTATATTTTCATAGGAAATGATCAAATCTAATGCGTTACAAGTTTGAAAATTAATTGACAGCTGCAATTGGTATACCTGAAAGAGTCTCTTGTAAAGTGCTATGCGGACGCAACTTTTTGATACTTTTATGCTTGGATGAAATGAATGAATGTGAACGTAAAATTCATATGAAAATATGTGTATATGTTGGAATTTAATATTGGAACAAAACGTTTAACGCGAATGACGATCGTAAAGAAGGGCGGATATAAAAATCCATTAATGAAACGACCCCAACGCATGTGTGTTTGTGTATATGTATGAATGTGTGTAGTGTGGATTATAATTGAAAATATAAAGCGGCGAGCATTAAATTTAATATTCCATAAAGTTAAACAAATTCATAAGCTAAACAAAACGGCGGCAGCCGAGGCCAAGTTTTGATTTATTCGACTCTTTAGATTTCCCCAAGCGCGACAATATTCCGTGCGGCGGAGGCGGGAGCCGCGGAACGCGAGGGGGTGGCGCGAGCGTCTGCGAAGGGTTGAATTTTATTAAAACAACTTGTTAATTCAGAACGTCGAGAGTGTTTTGGAACTTTGCAAGAGACATATTGCTATATAGTGCGAAGTAAAACTTGGCGCAGAACTTTCACGTATATATCTATATATCTGTGTGTGTATGTATATAGTGAGTACTTGGTGGAAATCAAGCAGAGCGAGACGCGAGTGTACGTGGAGTACAGCAAGGGTTGGGGTGGCTTGCAGCGAGAGCGTCGCGACGCCGGGGACGTTTACTTTGCCAAACAACTCGACGCGCCCTTTCAAAACCCTACCCACCCTCTCTCATTCTCCACCACCCACAGCAATAAGTTACACTAATTAATATACATCAACGCATAAACGCATTAATTAAATAGGAACTAATAATGATCGAACCAAGTGTTGCTCGTGCAATAACTCCGAGAATATTGTGTAATTATGTATATATCTCGGCGCCCCATGTTTTCTTCCTCAATTTGCTCGCCCTCCCCCGCGAAAGCACGCATTTATCACGGCAATCTTAATTGGAAACTTCGTTGCCATTGTTTCTACATCCATCCGATTGTTTCCATGCGGATATTAATATCTTCGAAACCCACACTTCTCTCACTGTTTTTTTTTTGGGGACGCACGCAGAAACACCGTAAACACATTTTCTTTTTCTTAAAGACATTTCGACCCACGCAAAATCCAAACCAGAATTGCAATTTCCATAATA
>NW_017096665.1:10474-18598 GCF_001412225.1 Nicrophorus vespilloides
ATGTTATCAATTTAATAACTTAATTAAAATACAAATAGACCTTTTTTTGTATTTGAAATATTTCAATTTTTTACGTGTGATTACAAAACTAAATTTAAATTTAAAAAGTTTAATATTATATTGATTTTATGATAGAAAAAAGCTACATTTTTAAATTTTGTGTTAGTTTTACTTATTTATGCTTTTCATTTAATTAATAATTACTTAATAATATAAAAGTTTAAATTTATTTTTAATACAAGTTACTTTTATTGTAATTTCTCTAAATTAATCAATTTAATTTTACCACAATATATAGGAATTTAAAAAATTAAACTCAATTACATACAGTTTTTAACTCTAATTAAGAGTTGAACATAATGTAATTAAAATATATGCACAGACAAAGCAAAATTGATATTTTATTTTTGCGTTTAATTAATGGTATAATATGTTAAAATGTAGATTGTATCGTTATTCGACGTTGAAATGGAGTTGTAGCGTTTTCGAAACGAAAATAATATCGCCGCACGATGTAACATGGATAATCCACTTCACATTCAATACACGAACGCAGGTTTTACAGTGCTTTTTGCAATTAAAATTTGCTTTTCAGTTCAATTTTCCAAAGCAAAATTTGTTAGTAAAATATCCAAAAAATATAACTTAATTATTATTAATTAAATTCTTGATAATACAATAACAAAAAATGGTTTATTTTAGAAAATAAATCATTAATTATGAAATATTGGTTTATATTATTAATTAATGGTAAAATACAATAATATTTTTTTGCAAAAATCTCTACATTTATGATAAATTTCAAAATCAATTTAATTGAACTAATGTGAAAATAATTTTCTTAAAAATCAACATTACCAGAAAATATAAAATCTCTTATTTTCTCCTCTAATTTGGTCATAAAAATTAGTTATCTTTGTTAAATTTCTAAACTAAATAAAAACGTCAAATGAATTTGTAGTTTTTTTTTCCACTTCACATTCAATACAGTGCTTTTTGCAATTAAAATTTGCTTTTCAGCTCAATTTTCAAAAGCAACATTTGTTAGTAAAATATCCAAAAAATATAACTTAATTAGTATTAATTAAATTCTTGACAATACAATAACAAAAATTGATTTATTTTAGAAAATAAATCATTAATTATTGGTTTAGATTATTAATTAACGGTAAAATACTAATAATTTTTGCAAAAAATCTGTACATTTATGATAGAAAAAGTTATATTTTCAAAATTAATTTAACTGAACTAATGTTAAAATAATTTTCTTAAAAAATCAACATTTTCAGTAAATATAAAATCTCTTATTTTCTCCTGTAATTTGGTCATAAAAATTAGTTGTCTTTGTTAAATTTCTAAACTAAATAAAAACGTCAAATGAATTTCTAGTTTTTTTTTCAAATTATTTTCTTACTATTGACAAATTCTATTACAAGTATATTCCATGTTTGATTCCATGCATCTTCCTGCATCGATCGAGCAACAATCGTTCAACCTATGCACTTTCCCTAGGAAACAAAGCCTTGTTATTTTTTCTTTCCTACGTACCATTAACATACAAACTGTATTTAAATGGCGTTCATATATTTGAATAGAAAGGCACAATCGCCGTTTCAAACAACTGAAACATTGTGTACACATGTACAAAGAAAAAAAAATGGAACGTTCCAAATAATAAGCGACGCGCAACAATAACAAAAACATGTTTGCGCCACTTCGAACGTTAATTACAACAAAAAAATAACAATTTATTTATTTAGATTTTCTTTCATTTCGACATTCAAGACTTATTGAAAATTGGAGCAAAAAAATAGAAATTTTTAGTTTATATAATAACATTTTACATCGATTAGTTGTGAATATAACAAACATATAATAAAAGCAAAAAATTAAATAATTTTACTTCTGTTGTTATTACCTAAAAACTTGTCACAATTAATGGTAAAATAAAATTTTCATATTATTGCAAATAATTTCCAAATAACGATTAATTCCATTAAACATTTATAATATAAATGGAGCTTTTACATGTAATTTAATCCACGCAACACTCCAACTCGATAAAGGTGATACATTAATTAAAATTAACTGAATAATTGTAGATTAGTTTCGAATTTACTTTATAATCGAATAAATGTTTGTTTCTAATTCTATACATAATTTGTTAATTAAATAATGCAATAACTAATTATCAATGATTTTAAGTGTTTTCAATTTAAAGTAATTTAAATTTATCAAATTATTCACATAATATTTACATAAATAGTTAACAACAATAAATTACAAGTACATTATCTATTGTAACCTGTTTTTTTTACTTCACTAATTATTGCTTATCTTGACATTGATTACTTGTTTTTAAGTAAAGAAAACATTGATTACTTGTTTTTAAGAAAAAAAAAAAACAATTAAATTGTTAATGTAATTTCATAAATTTAGTATTATAAAATTCAATATAACACATCTTAACTGTATCTTACACTTGGATAGAAATGAATGTATTCATTATTAAATAGTAACGTTTCTTTTATGACATTTTAATATAATGCTTTGCCATACAATATCTCATTTAGTGCGGTTTCGATCAGTCCGGATTCACATAAAAACAAACTAAATTTTGATTGAGCAACACGAAAAAAATAGTACACAAAATTACTATATTTTAAACATTAATTATCAATTTGTATCCTTTTTATGCTGTTGAGTCTCTGTTTGTTTTCGTTTTATTTTGTATTCGATTAGTCCAGTTTCGTATAGTCCGGACCTTAACCTAAATAGTCAAAAAAATGAGACATATAAAATG
This sequence comes from Nicrophorus vespilloides, assembly GCF_001412225.1. Lineage (NCBI taxonomy): Eukaryota > Metazoa > Arthropoda > Insecta > Coleoptera > Silphidae > Nicrophorus > Nicrophorus vespilloides. The sequence continues at coordinate 13,278 of NW_017096665.1, forward strand.
GTAACGTTTCTTTTATTACATTTTAATATAATACATTGCCATACATTATCTTATTTAATGTGGTTTCGATCAGTCCGGATTCACATAAAAATAAACTAAATTTTGATTGAGTAAAATTTAAAAAAATAGTACACTAAATTATTATATTTTATACATTAATTATCAATTGTATGCTGTTGAGTCTCTGTTACCGTTTTATTTTGTATTCGATTAGTCCAGTTTCGAACAGTCCGGACCTTAACCGAAATAGTTAAAAAAAAATGAGAACACATCAAATGGTAACGTTTCTTTTATGACAATTTAATATAATGTTCTGACAAAATCTTGTAAATACTTACTTTTTTTTATCATATTGTTCTTATATAAATAACACATTACTACAATTGATTAAATCTGAATATAAATTAAATTTAGACCAAATGTAATATTAAAGTTTTTTTTTGAATAATTTGCCAAAATCTTGTAAATAATTAATTATTATACTACTATTCTTATAAAACAACAAAAATAATATGCATTATATGAACTTAATCTAAAAAGAACGAAATTTGAGACCAAATTAAATAGTAACGTTACTTTTATGACACTTGCACTTTTGCACTATTAACGATACAATTACATAATAGCCACTGTACGACTGTTAAGTAAAGAGTCACATAACTTCAAGAGTGATAAATCTACATATTAATTTCTGATCTACTAAAGTTATTTAAAAAAAATCTAAATTAAAAAATTATAGTCTGTTAATTATATTTAAAATGTACAATTAAAATAATTAATGAACTTAAATTACGATGAATTTAGTTTATAATGATTGTAGTTAAATTAGTATTTACTAAACTGTGCTTTAAATTAGTCCAACTAATTATATAATTCAACTAAACTAAAATAATGTTAATTATTGAAGTGAAGTAGTAATGATATAAAAAAGTAGTTGTTTAGTTTTTTAATGACAGGAAGGAAATTGTAGATTCTAAACTGGGATTAAATTAGTATTTACTAAAGTGTACTTTAAATTAGTCCAACTAATTCGATAATTAAACTAAATTAATGTTAATTGTTCAATTGAATTTTGGCAAATATCTAATAGAAAGTTGAAAATTACGTAAATTCAAGATGATAGAGTTACTTGAAAAGTTTGTTGAAATAATACGAGTAGTAAATGATATAAATAAAAGTATTTGTTTATTGTTTTTTTGTGAGTAGAAGGAAATTGTAGATTCTGAACTGGGATTAGATTAGTATTTAGTAAAGTGTGCTTTAAATTATCCAACACTTTCGATAATTAAACTAAAAAAAAGCACAAATAATGTAAATTGTTGAATTGAATTTTGCAAATATCTTATAGAAAGTTGTAAATTACGTAAATTCAAGATGATAGCGTTATTTGAAAAGTTTGTTGAAATAATACGAGTAGTAAATGATATAATTAAAAGTATTTGTTTATTGTTTTTGTGAGTAGAAGGAAATTGTAGTTTCTGAACTGGGATTAGATTAGTATTTACTAAAGTGTGCTTTAAATTAGTCCAACTAATTCAATAATTATATTAAAATAATGTTAATTATTGAAGTGAATTTTGCTAATATATAATTGAAAGTTGTTAATTAAGTAAATTCAAGATGATAGCGCTATTTGAAAAGGTTGTTGATAAAATACGAATAGTAAATGATATAAATAAAAGTAGTTGTTTATGTTTCTTTTTGTGAGTAGAAGGAAATAGTAGATTCTAAACTGTGATTAGATTAGTATTTACTAAAGTGTGATTTAAATTATCCAACACATTTGATAATTAAACTAAAAAAAGCACAAAGAATTAATTAGAATGTAAATTATTGAATTGAATTTTGCAAATATCTAATAGAAAGTTGTAAATTAAGTAAATTGAAGACGATATCGTTATTTGAAAAGGTTGTTGAAATAATACGAGTAGTAAATGATATAAATAAAAGTAGTTGTTTATGTTTCTTTTTGTGAGAAGAAGGAAATTGTAGTTTCTGAAGTGGGATTGTGGTTGTAAGTGGCGATGTACGTACGTATGCGCATATAATTTATAACCATATTTCAGGATGCGAAGAAATTGAGGATGATGGAGCTGCGGTACATGCATATCACATGTTACATAACACTTTCGGGGATGTTGTCGGCCGTCGTTTAAAATTCTGGGTCGAGGATGCATGCATGCATGTATGGATATGGATATGCACGTACGGGTTGTAGTAGTAGTAGTGAGTAGTGCTTGGGACGTACGTAGTCCGTCTCCTCTCTGCATTCTGCGTGTTTTGTGACAAAAAGCCTGGAGTGTGGTGGATTGAAACATTCATATAAACAAGCTCGAGTTCGTGCGGTGACAGAATTATGAGGTACACACAGCAAAAGCCGAAGGCACACATGTAGAGAGAGAGATATGAAACTGGAGGAGAAGAGAAGAGATGCAAGTCAGGCATAAGGTACGATGGCCGTGCCGGAGAGAAAGAGATAGCCTAGGCTTCGCCCTACGAACCTTAGGCTTCAAGCAGTGTAGTTCTCTGTCTCTCTTCTCCCATAAATATGTATGCACCGGGAAATTATACGTGTAGATGCGCGATAGATATCAATATGCATGTAAACATTCTGCGCCCCATGTTAGCTCTGAGTTATTAGATTCCTGTATGGGAATGTATCACTTCTCCGACTATCCTTCGCATAAAATATTAAACTACAACTATTATTTTGCATTTCGCCGCGTATTTCATATGCAGCCGGCATTAAAAACGGAGCCCCTCTCTCAGTTATGTATACATATATATCCATCCACTCTCAAAGACTCGCACATTTCTCTTCTTCTCCGCGTTTTTCCTCCTCCTTTTCCGCAATTTATTTAACCCCCTATACGAAGCGGTGTCGGTGTCCAGCATTCCGCTATCATTTGCAATTCTAACACCAGCAAAGTAAAAAAAACAATAAAAAGGAAAGAACTACAACAACAACGATTAAAAAAATGTACGTAGTGTGTGTGTTTGTTTGCAGCAAAAGAGAAGCGAAAGGAAATGCACTCATTTACACACCCATTAAAAAAGTCGTGACGCTAAATTTCGCGCCTGACACCTCACCTACCCGTCTCCTCCACCACCGCCATCTACATTCACTTTACCGCATTTCCTCTACATTTTTTCTTTATCCAACAGAATTTAATTATTTCAATTCATTTGCATTCAGCTCAATCTACAGACTAATCTTCTACTAATACATATTTTACTTAATTATACAACGAAACTATTTATTATATAAAAGAGCAATTCATTACATCGCCGTTTCCCAAACTTTTTCCGCAATGGAACACTTTGTAAATCACAGACATTTTCACAAAATACCTTGATTATTTTGTAGGGTAGTTCATAACATTAACACATAATTACAATAAAATTAATTAATTAATTAGATTATCTAAAAACTAAAACTAAAAATCGTAAAAATCTCAAAAATGTACTAATTTGATTTAATTGGTGGCTAAAGGATTAATTCGATAGTTAAACAAATATTTCTTAAGAGTCGTTAAAAAGGTGAATAAAAAGAACTAAAACTAAGCAGCAACAAACGAAAAGTGAGTGAAGCAATGAAACGAGCAGATAGAAAACAATAATATTTATACGCTTTAATGACTCGAAATGTAAACATTATACGACTTTATGTGCTGTTAATGATCTTTTAGTTAATATCGTAAAAAAAAGTGGGCTTTTAAGGCGCGTTTACAGATGCAGCTTTTATGGGACAATAAATATCCACGTTGTAAGGGTAAGAATACCGCATGTCCATTAATTAACTCTACTTTTTTTTCCTTTCTTATTTCTTTGCCTTTTCTTTTTAGATACATTTATCATTGCTTTTGTAAACAAAATATTAATTATTTTCGTGTGTAATTAATTAATAAAAATATTAAGTTTATTGTTAAAAAAAGATAGAAGTTTTCAACATTTGCTGAAACAAATTCGGTGACAATCGAAATCCCGACAACCATAATCTCGACAGTATCTATTATTATTTGATATAGATTTATTCATAATGAACATTAACAATAAGAAATATTCTAAATTAAAATTAATTCTGACGTTATTTTGAATTTTGTTACTGTCGGGATTTCGAATGTCGAGAATTAGATTGTCGAGATTTTGGTTGTCAGGATTTGAATATAGACCCATTTCAATTGTAGTTCAATGTGATTCTTTAATAAATTTACGCATTCATAACAGTAGCAAAATATTTGATTCTATTAAATTTGAACTGATTAAAAAATAAAAATCCAATCATTAAGAATTCAAATCTTTGCTTAGGTTTTATAAAATTAAGATGCATTATCTTCAAGCTGTGTCAAAATAGTGAATAAATCACGTTCGCAGCTTGCAACGTAAAATTTATGAGTATTTCGTCCAACTGTTTTTTTTTCTTGTTGCTGTTCATTATTATTTCCCTCTGTACTGTATTTTATCATTTTATTAAAATCAACATTTTTATATTCTACCAAAAAATACTTGCACATTTCTCTTATTAAGTCTTATTATGTAAATTATGAATCTACACAAATTTAAATAAAAATCTTAAATAAAATATATAACTTGTAAATTTTACCGAAAAAAAAATACTTCTACACTTCTATCATTAAGTCTTATTATATAAAATATAAGTCTGTAATGAAATATTATACATTTGCACAATTTAGATCAAGTATTAACACAAATGTAAACAAAAATATTATTTAATAAATTACGAAAATGAACATTTTTTCATATTTTGTTACTTTACTTCTATGATTTGGACAGTATCTATATATAATTAAGTATTACAAAATTTGTTTAATTTACTCCATCTATTAGCAAATTTACAATATACAAATTATATAAATAAATAGGTATATTATATAGCAAAATGAGTTTACATGAATTATTAATTTTTATTTTACGTAGTTTTCTGACATAGTTGGGGTAAGAATACCGCATGTCCATTAATTAATGTGTAATTAATTAATAAAAATATTATGTTTATTGTTAAAAGAAAGAAGTTTGCAACATTTGCTAAAACAAATTCAGTGACAATCGAAATCCCGTCAACCATAATCTCGACAGTATCAAAATCCCGACAATATCTTTTATTATTTGATACAGATTTATTCATAATGAACATTAACAATAAGAAATATTCTAAATTAAAATTAATTCCGACATTATCTTGAATTTTGTTACTGTCGGTATTTCGAATGTCGGGATTTCAATTGTAGTTCAATGTGATTCTTTAATAAATTTACGCATTCATAACAGTAGCAAAATATTTGATTCTATTAAATTTGAAC
>NW_017096665.1:18609-38796 GCF_001412225.1 Nicrophorus vespilloides
TTAGGTTTTATAAAATTAAGATGCATTATCTTCAAGCTGTGTCAAAATAGTGAATAAATCACGTTCGCAGCTTGCTACGTAAAATTTATGAGTATTTCGTCCAACTGTTTTTTTCTTCTTGTTGTTGTTCATTATTATTTTACTCTGTATTTATTTAGTGAGAAATATCCTCGTCCTTTTGCTTTTGTGGTAAAGACGCATGAATTATTGAAACGTTAAAATGTTAGAACACACCCCGTGACCGTATAATAATAATATCCAATTTATCAGGTGCCCGATGTTTTCTGATAAATATATTAGTGTTTTTATTTAAATGTGTTTAACACCACAATAAAAAAGAGAGAATTAGGGTCGATCTGGAGAAGGTATCCAGTGGCAAATGTCGCCGTAACTCATCGGTGAGGCCCCCATGCCAAGGATATGCATATTGTGTGTGTGTACTATATAGTGGTGTATCAGCATACGGAGTATAACAGAATTAATATTCTGGATGCGACCGCGGCGCCACCTGCGGTGACTCGTTGATCCACTAAATTAGCGCCGGATTTCTTCATATTTCTTCTTCTCCTCGTGTTTTCTTTCTCTATTTTCTTCCAAAAGCCACGGCGCGGCGTGCTATGGTCACCCATCTGTCTCCTCTTCGGGATGCAAGGTAACATTCATCCACCTGCTCCTTCGTTCCTCAGGCATAAACTGTCGACTGTGTCTACACACACACAACCACACGGGCGAATAGTGTTCGCTAATATGCTAATGATCGCTAGATAACGAGGAAGATTGTAATTGACCATCGCCACAATTACCATTCCCGCATATAATTACACGGCATTGTAGGAAAATACCTCCTTGGTGGCATTCATTCCTTCCTTCCTTCTCATGGGCTTGGCGAAAGGTCTCAGATCTCTTCCCATTTATATTAATTACACCTCGACTTATCTCCGATTTAGAAAGTCGATCTTTAATTACACCTCGATCCTTTTTTTCCTTCATGTCTCCAATTTCAATCAACTGCAATATCAGTTCGGATCTTGATAACGCAGGTTACCGACCCAAAACCACATTCATTCATACCTATTTTCTTTTCTTTTTATGAAACAACAAAGTTTTCTCCGCAATCAACAAAACTGTTTTAAAACTAATTCCTTCAAAATATAAAAATTTCTTTGTAACTCTGGTCTAAACACAGTTTAGAACTAAATTGAAATAGTCGAAAACAATGTCATTTCAAACTACTGTATTTTATCATTTTATTGAAATCAACATTTTTATATTCTACCAAAAAATACTTGAACATTTCTCTTATTAAGTCTTATTATATAAATTATAAATCTACACAAATTTAAACAAAAATCAAATACATAACTATGTAAGAAAATAATGTAAATTTTACGGAAAAATGTGTTTTTTGTATCATTACTTTAATTTGTAAATTTTACCAAAAAAGTACTTCTACACCCAAAACCACATTCATTCATACCTATTTTCTTTCTATTTATGAAACAACAAAGTTTTCTCCGCAATCAACAAAACTGTTTTAAAACTAATTTTAAAATTCCAGTGTTAAAAGCTTCCTTCAAAACATACAAATTTCTTTGTAACTCTGGTCTAAACACAGTTTAGAAATAAATTGAAATAGTAAAAACAATGTCATGTTAAACTACTGTATTTTATCATTTTATTGAAATCAACATTTTTATATTCTACCAAAAAATACTTGCACATTTCTCTTATTAAGTCTTATATAAATTATAAATCTGCACAAATTTAAACAAAAATCAAATACTTAACTATGTAAGAAAATAATGTAAATTTTACGGAAAAATGTGTTTTTTGTATCATTACTTTAATTTGTAAATTTTACCAAAAAAAATACTTCTACACTTCTATCAAGTATTATTATATAAATTATAAGTCTGCAATGAAATGTTATAAATTTGCACAATTTAGACCAAGTATTAACACAAATTTAAACAAAAATCTATGATTTGGACAGTGTCTATATATAATTAAGTGTTGCAAAATTTGTTTAATTTACGCCATCTATTATCAAACTTAGAATATACAAATTATGTAAATAAATAGGTATATTATATAGCAAAATTAGTTTACATGAATTATTAATTTTTATTTTACGTAGTTATCTAAAATAATTAACAAATAAAAATTCTAACAATTTAAAATCTGTAAATCGAATTTTTAATATTTTGAAAAATATGCGAATAAGATTTAGATATTAGTACAGAAAGATTGTTATTATGTATAATTAATATCATTTACTGCGTTGTAAAACGTTGATATAAAACAATCTTAAAATTACAAATACATTTGGGTATTAGCATAGAAAATTAGTTTATATTTAAGTCCTGTTTACGTAGTTAGTTTATCGACAGAAAGAGATTAACAAGAAAATAGTGTTAAGTTTACAAAATATCTAGAATTTGGTCTATTTTTTTTTGGAATATAAAATATTGTAAATTTTATTAAAAAATGTGTCTTTTGTGTATAATTACTTAAATTTTCAAAATTCTGTTCTTGTTACTAAGAAAGAAAAGTAAAATCAGTTTGTAAAAATATTATAGATTTTGTTTTGTTCATATTTATTTTTCTTTAACTCAAAGTTCAAAATTTAATTTGCAATTTTTTTCTTATTTTTCCAAATTATTCAATATAAATTTTGTTGAATTTATTTGTTTTCAAATAAGAAATGAAGATGTTGAAAAATATGTGAGGATTTCAGTAATGCGTGCGAATAAACATCTAATTTAGATAAGTGATGGTATTGAGTTTTCTCGGTAACTTTCCGGAACTGTTACATAATTCATGACTAAAGAATACAGAAAAAAAAGGGAGAGAGGATGTAGAGGTTTTCTGAATGTAAAAATAGCATTTCGGTATATGCGGATGTGTAAATGCGTTATGGTAATAATAACGCTTTCGTGTATGAAATGCATGTATGTATTGGCAGAAACAATAATCCCGGGCAAATTTCGTAACGTGTGAATTCGTCCATCGATTCGCCTGCATAATGGAAAATACGTGTGAGCATTACATAAAACAATCACTGCGGCGGTTGGAAAACTTGCAAATTCGTATATTAGAATCGGTTCCGTTTATGTACAAATTGAAATTGAACTGAATTGAATACATTACGAAATTCGCGCGTTTAACTTGCTTGTCATCATCGTGGACGTTAATTAAAGCATCAAACATAATAGTTGGCGTTGCTTGATGGAATCTCTTATACTTCTCTTAGTCTTCGAGCTGTGCGTGCTTTGACTACAAAAAGTAGTATTTATTGAAGATAAACGGAAGCGATTCCTGCCATGTCCGGTCCTGCATAGCGGTTTACACGTGTCGAGCATGTCTGTATTACCGGAAATTACCGCTGAATACAAATCAAAGTCTACTAATCAACGACGTTCACCTTTTCTTCGTGTTCTCACTGCTTCTCCTTCTTCAAAGTCATGTACCTCTATGTTCGTTGACACATTATGACCAGCAATGGTTTTCTTCCATTATTATCCGCATAATATTAATAACTCTGCGCACGAAGCGACTCCGATTTTAGACACTTGCCATAAACGATTAACAGTTCGTTCCTTCCATTTCCGTCGGACTTAATTACACCTTCAACTTTTAATTATTTATTTCGCATTCAACTGCAGAAAAAAAGAACGAACGAAAAACCGATTCGAACATAGACAAAAAAAAAATCAAGGCTCTTTTTGTAATTAATTAATCAATTAATGAATATATTAGATGAGGTGACGAACCTTAGTCTTCCTGTCTAATTATTATTTTTGTTCATTACATCACAATTCGTGAATCTCACAAGAGAAATATAACTTTTATTTTTTATTACAAAAACTTTAGATAATTAATAAAAAAATTACATAATAATTTAAAAACATTAGATGAATCTAATTTATATAAACTAAATTTCACTAAATTAGTACAAATTAATTTATGATAAAAATTAGTTTCGTAATTGAAACATTCAGAAAACAAAATATGTTCATAGATATTTAATAAACTTTTGATAAAGTAAAATATACACAAAAAAAATATGTTTTATAGCAAATTAATTTACAAATAACTGAAGGTAAATTTAATAAATAAATTTTATTTAATAAACAAGAAAAAAACAACACAAATCTCACATATATTTTCAATAATACACGAAGGGTCTAACAATAGTATATTAATTCATTTGTTTCTGAAAAAAAAAGTTGTTTCTCAATTTGTTAAAGTCTAACGATTTTTCATGTCAAATTTTAAGAACATCTGTAAGAATGAATATGAGTAAATGCAAGATTTGTGATGTAATTTTGGTAGAAATTCTACCACCAATCTCTACGTATTTTGACTTCAATTGAAGTCTATGAACATTTTCCAGGAATGACAAAATGCATATGGAGTGAATGCATCATTCCTTGTGACTACTTCAAAGTGGTTTCAAAGATTTCAGACAGAATATTTTTCTGTGGAGGACGTACCTCGTGAAAGTTGCCCAAAATCTTCGACTGATGATACAAATGTAGCCCTGGTGAAGACAAAAATTGACGAAGATCCAAGAACGACCCAGGAAATAGTAGGTTATAAACTGGTCTTGAATGCCGCAAATATTAAATTATCACTTTAGCTGCACGAAGAAATCCGCTCGATTATGTCGATTTACTTTACTAAAGTAAAACTGATAAGAGACTAACTGCTAAGTAGTATACCGAAACAAGTTTTCAAAAATTTGTTGGGAAACCAGAAAAAAAACAACAAATTTCTTGCGCTCTTTAGAATCAATGAAATTCGCCCTATGATTTCTGGCTGTTTTCGAAAATTTTAAAAATTGAACTAAAGAGTCTTCAGTTTCAATGAAAAGATCATTCATTAAAAGTTGAAATGCTCCAAAAATCCGATTTTGAGGAATGTTTTGAAAGGTGGCTCTACCGACTTAAGAAATGTATTGAAATAAATGGAAATTATGTAGAGAAATTACAAGGATGAAAATTAAATATATTACAATAATTACACTTATTATATTTAATTATGAACGTAATCTATTAATATTATTCAATAAAGTAGGACAAAATCGTTTATTTTCAAAACGTAAATTTCAATATCACATATTTAAATAACTTACAAATAAAAATACAACGTAAAATTCACAAAAAAAAAAACATATTGAAACTTGGTTAAAAAATTCGATAATTTTACAAAGAAAACATAGTAAACTTATTATTTTTATGAATATTACCAATTTTTAAATTAATAATTAATTGATATCAACAGATATTAAAGCATTTTTTTTAAACTGAAAATAAATTTAGAAATAGCAAATTCAAAAAAATCTTGTTTAACTTATATAAAATTTCATTTTTTTTAAATATTTTCATCATTAAGCTACAACTATTTCGTTACGTATTTATTACATATGAAATTTTGATCAATGGACAAAAATTAATGATTATATTATCAAATTGTAACAGATTGGATGAAAATATCAAAATTAAATTTCCATATAATATAAATAATTTTACTTACTAATTTAACTAATTTAACATAAGTTTACAATTAAAAATAAAAGTAAAGTAATAAATTCAATTAATTTCTAAACGTTTCAATCTTTTAATAAGCAGCAATAAAAACACGCAAACTCATTCAATAAAAGTAATTACGGTTACCTTTTGAGAATGAAAATACACACACAAAACATGCATGATTTATATAACTGTTAATACAATATTATTAATATATTTCTCTCCATCTTTGTAATTATATTTGTTCATTGGCTATGAAATGGTATATAAATCCGTTAATTGATTTAAATACAAACAGTGCATATTTTCTGACGCACATTTAATTACCGCACATTTCAATAAAAATGCAGATGCACAAACGATTACAAAAAAAAAGCATTGCACAATTTATAAATAAAGAAAAATAATTCACTGTTTTATTACTGTGATTATTTCTTATGAATTTATATCTAATTTTTCGTTATATAATTGATTCCCATTAACACACTTTTTGGCTTGGAAATAATATTATTTTTATGAACTTCATTCAACTACATTCTTCTATATTGTTACATAATTTGTTAATAAAATATTATTTTTTTGTATACTTGAAATTCTTAAGATTTTCTACACAATGTAATTATTTCATGATTTACATCTTTTTATCATTCGAAATTGCTTTGCTTTAGTAAACAATAAGTTACGTATTTTTTTTCTTATATATTATTTCTTTTGTGAACTTCATTCAATTGATTTAGTTAAACTAAACTCTTATATTTTTTAAGTATTTTATGTATTATTACTAATTAATTTTAAATTTTTTACCATTCTATTTATTTAATACATTTAGAATTATATAAAATTATTAAAAATCATTAGATTTGTATTTTTTACTCTTGAAAATTGATTGTATAATCCATGAATATGTTTTTTAACAAAAAATCTGTTTGTAACTGTTGTTATTATACCTTTTATATACAATGTCTTGTTTTGAACGATTTTTCTATTTGTTCTATTGCTTACAATCGACGTCCATTAATATTCATTAAATTACACTAATTATACTTTTTAAATTTTTGTTTTCAACATTTCTTTTTCAAGTTATTCAAAACAATACAATTTCTATTAACATTCATTAAATTATACTTGGGCGTCTAATAGCCGAATGGTTAAGTCGCCCTATCCACGTGGGCGCAGGTTCAAATCCTGGTCAAGCCAGGCCCTTTGTGAGCCCTTGCTTGCAGCAATAGGGCCATCGTTCATCACAGATGGACAGTGAAATGACAACATATGGACCTTCGGCCAAGTCGATGATGGACAATAACAGTGTTAGGGATATCAGCAGATTCACAGTCAAAGAAAATAGTGGAAATATACTACTGAAGTTAACATACAAGACGACAGCCAACCAACAAATTAAAGAAATCAAATGATTTTTCAAAATGTTTTGAAAAAACGAAGGAAATTCTGTCGGTGATAAACTGAGATTACAAAGGTAATAAACAAAATAAAACACTTCAGATTTTTTTTCTGTTTGGTCGGACGCTTCAACCTATATCGGCCTGACTTCTCTGAGATATTGCCGCAATATTTGAAGTCTCTAAATCCATATCTGTCCGTGCACGCCAAAGAGAACTTCGGTACACACTCGAGAAAACACTTCAGGATGAGTAAAAATATTTGACTATGTCACTTGAGAACATCAAAGGCGAGATAGCCTTCTCTTCTGAGCCGGCTAAAATCTCTGCAAACAAATCTTCTCAAAGCGCAAATATGCAAAAAAAAATGTACATACCTTTACCTTTATCTCACAACACCCTGTATACAAAGAGTAAGCAAAAAAACGTGCAGAAAACAGAGGTAACTTCTGCAACAAAAACATAAGTAAGTATTAAAACAACTAACTTTGAGTTGACAACTTTTGATGTTCAAAGTTCTGTTTCCATCACTTATTTATTAATAAATAAACTTAATTATTTAACGTACAATAAAATAATTAACTAATTTTTTTTTCCTTGTATAATTTATGTGTAATTATTTTTATAAAAGGATTCGTAACTTTTGTATTACTAATTATGATTCATCGAAAAACTTCGTTACTTGCATAACAAATCAATTAATAAAAAAATGTAAAATTTGACCTAAGTTTTTCGCATTTGAAATTTTAGTCTTTTTTTCTTTTCAAGTCTGTTTTTACTTGAAAATTAGTAACTTTGTTCTTTCTCTAAATTGTTTTTCATTTATATTTATGCAAATATTATTAATTTCTTGATTTATAATTTGATTTATAAACAATTTTTATCAAATTCTATTCATTTTTTCTTTTCATTCTCAACAAATTTTATTAACTTATTCTGTTAATTACAAACACAACTTTTTATTTCATTAATTATAAACATATTTTTATCTTTTTATTAAACAAATTTTATAAATTTCTTCTGTTTATTACAAACTTTTTTCAACATTTAATTACATAATTCTTGTATCTATATATATATTTCGTATGCAATCCAGCACTTCTTGTCGTGCGTTTCACACCGGAACATGTGATTAAATACAGTAATCTAATGTCCGGTCGGAGAGTGTAAATAAAATCAAGCTAATTTTAATATCATTTCTATTTTTTTTCTTCTTCTTGTATTTACATGAAATTTCCATAAGGTATCGTCATACATGTATAATTCCATGTTTCATTGTACTCAATAGACAAAATATTCCAAAACGCAAATCCATTTTAAACTGACATTATTTTCTGTTGGATTGTTTAATGAAAGTCTTATCCGGTTCGCAAAAAGATTTACATTTGTATTACATTCTATATCTATATCATTGTTTCATTTTTTTGTTTTGTTTTTCAATAAGCAATTGTTTTTTACTAAAATAGAACTGGATATTGTTGTTTTTCGTGATTTTCTTAATGGAACTTTATTTACAATCAAAATGTACATTCTAGAAATTAATCATTGAACTTAAATCGATTTTGCTTTGATAATTAGCAAAATATGTACGTAATTGAACTAAATGTAAGTTGATATGCATATTTTATGGTAGTAAATATATTTTTTAGGTAGAACATTCAGAAAATTGGTTAAAAAACATAAAGAAACAGATTTAGTTTATAAATAAACATATTTTGTGTAAAATCTGTATTGAATAAAATAACAAAATTTGTTCTAATTTTTACATAAAAATACTTCTTTTTTTTGTAAAGAATTAGAATATAGTTTATTAGAATATTTATATATAAAATAATTTAAAAATATATACATTAATGAGAAATTAAAAAAAAAATCATAAATGTTTAATAACATTAAAACTCTAATTTTTATAATAAAATATCGCAGATATGATTACAAATGTTGTTATTTTGTAATTAAAGAATATCAAACTATACAATAACAATTTTTCATTGACAAATTTAAAAAAAACTTACTAATTATATTAACATTTAAAACATAAATAGATTTTTTTTATATAAAAAAAACTTTCATTGCAGTTCAATGCTATTATTTTGTTTGAAAATATACTAAATTATAAAAGAAATCCAAATAGCTGATGCTTATTTTCAAATATAACAAGAATACAGTAATATTTTGTTCATTATTCTACAAAATATTAAGTAAAAAGTTATAAATTTTTGTTAAAGATTTTAGAAATTTTAATTAGAAAACTGTTATGAGAATTTTATTTAAACAATTAAAAACTTTAATATTTTCATATTGGCAATACAATGGATGCAGGTTTTTCAATTTTATATTTCAAAAGTAAGTAGAATAATTTGTTCAAAATCTAGATAGTTTTATGCCTAATTAATCATGAAACTAATGATTTATCTATATCATGTGTTGAATATGAGAACTTACATTCTGTTTGTTCTGAATTTACTGCAAAAAATCAGAATTCTGAGAAATTCAATCAAATCTTGTTATATTGTAATCTCAGTCTATTTATCCTTAGGACAATCGACAATATTTATTTCCAAAATTTTGTAGTAGAAATACAAAATTGTAGGAATTTCTTGGATGTTATTTATTTGTCCTTAGAACAATTATAATAAATATTTAAATCCAAAATATTCAATTTAATTTAAGTACAATTACTAAAATTACCTCCAAAATCTGAATAGTTTTGTTTCTAATTGTCGATGAACCAAAAGGTTTATTTCTAATATGTGTTGTATATAAAAAATAATACTTTTTGTTCTTAATTTAGAGTGAAAAATCATATTTTCTTCTAGAATTCTGAGAAATTGTTCTATTAAATCTTGTTATATTGTAATCTCAGTCTATTTATTCTTGAAACTATCAAAACATATTAATTTCTAAAATGTTTTAGTAGGTATTTCTAGTACGTTCTTCATTTGTCTTTAGAAAAACTATCAAAAATATTTATTTTCAATTCTTATTTAAGTTTAATACAAAAAATTGGAGTACACGATTTATTTGTCCTTAGAACAATTATCGAAAGTATTCATTTCTATTTTTTTTGTAAGTTTACTGCACAAATTGTAGGTATTTCTTGGACGTTATTTATTTGTCCTTAGAACAATTATAAGAAATATTTAACTCCAAAATATTCAATTCAATTTAAGTACAATTACTAAAATTACCTCCAAAATCTAGATAGTTTTGTTTGTAATTGTCGATGAACCAAAAGGTTTATTTCTAACATGTGTTGAATATAAAAAGTAATTCTTTTTGTTCTTAATTTACAGCGAAAAAATCATATTTTCTTCTGGAATTCTGAGAAATTGTTCTATTAAATCTTGTTATATTGTAATCTCAGTCTATTTATTCTTGAAACTATCAAAAAAAAAAAATAATTTCTAAAATGTTTTAGTAGGTATTTCTTGTACGTTCTTCATTTGTCTTTAGAACAACTATCAAAAATATTGATTTTCTATGTTTATTTAAGTTTAATACAAAAAATTGGAGTACACGATTAATTTGTCCTTAGAACAATTATCAAAAGTATTAATTTCTATTTTTTTTGTAAGTTTACTGCAGAAATTGTAGGTATTTCTTGGACGTTATTTATTTGTCCTTAGAACAATTATAAGAAATATTTAACTCCAAAATATTCAATTCAATTTATGTACAATTACTAAAATTACCTCCAAAATCTAGATAATTTTGTTTGTAATTGTCGATGAACCAAAAGGTTTATTTCTAACATGTGTTCAATATAAAAAATAATACTTTTTGTTCTTAATTAACAATGAGAAATCATATTTTCTTCCGGAATTTTGAGAAATTGTTCTATTAAATCTTGTTATATTGTAATCTTAGTCTATTTATCCTTGGAACTATCAAAACATATTAATTTCTAAAATGTTTCAGTAGGTATTTCTTGTACGTTCTTCATTTGTCTTTAGAACAATTATCAAAAATATTTATTTTCAATTTTTATTTAAGTTTAATACAAAAAAAATGAAGAGTGTCATTTGTCCTCACAATTATCAAAAACAATTATCAAAAGTATTCATTTCTATTTTTTTTTTGTAAGTTTACTACAGAAATTGTAGGTATTTCTGGACGTTCTTAAGTTGTTGTAGGAAGAGGGCGCCACCAACTATGAGGTGTTAATTGTTCCAGGCTGTTAACAAATGGGTGTTAATCAAGAATGCAGTGCCACCTGTGCGTTATCTGCAGGACTATTTTACCTGCTGTGACACAACGCACAGAAACGTGAGTAAGAAAACGGCAGGACGAGGAAGGAAGGAAGGATGGAAAAGAAGGCACAGTTTTATGGTTCAATGGCTGTTGCAGAGAAGTTGCTCAGTACTTGTCTTACCCAATCTA
Organism: Nicrophorus vespilloides; assembly: GCF_001412225.1. Taxonomy (NCBI): domain Eukaryota; kingdom Metazoa; phylum Arthropoda; class Insecta; order Coleoptera; family Silphidae; genus Nicrophorus; species Nicrophorus vespilloides. The sequence continues at coordinate 29,924 of NW_017096665.1, forward strand.
AATTGAGTTTGTAGTGACCACGTGACGCAGAGGTGGGAATCGCTCGGAGCAACGGGTTCGCTCGTTAGAGGATTTATTAGTCGGCCTCGATAGGTAAAACGCGCCGCCGGCCCCGTGTTCACTTATCGTCCTTTCGCATCCTTATAAGGACTAATGCGGGGCATTTAAAATCGGACGCCATTTTCGCGCGCGCCTGCCTTCTTTCTTTCAACTTTCAAAACAAAACAGAAACAAAATAAATAAAGCAAGATGATGAAGAAACAAGAAATGAATGGATTTTATTGGTTACCACAAATGTAATTGCTCCATGCAGCTTTACTCCCATTACGAATTCAATATTGTCCGGGTTTATTAATTATGCAACGTCCGATGCGCAATCCGCGATTAATCGACCGAAATTAGCCAGTCCATAATCAAAACTATATCGTTTCAGCTTTGCGCTCGACGTGATTTATATGTATACGTTGCATAATTCACCATGTAAATCCGTTGTACGTACATCGCTAATTTCTTATTCGCTGTACGTTATTAATCATCATATTCATACTTTCAGTTTATTTATTTATTTTTTCATCCTGTTTCAGCAGAAATTATATAAATTCAATTTATTCTTTAAATGGATTAAATCAAAGGTTTCCTTATACTTTATAAGATTTGTAAGATTACCATCAATCTAAATTGCATTAACATTAATTGGACTTGAATAAAACGTATGGAAAATATGATATAAATACAAATAAATCAAATTAATCCATTAGAAACATTACATTTCTGCAGAATCACTACATTTTCAGCTTGAATTGTTACAAAATTATCGTTCAGATATTAAGAAAAACATCTGAGTTTTTATTTTACCTATTTTATTTATACAAATTCAATAATGCACTATAGTTATACAGCAATACCTCGCATAGTGCGGCTTCTATCAATCCGGTTTTGAAAATTGAACTAAATAAATTTGGAAAAGATAGCGTACAAAAACTAAATTAACGGTTTTTAAAGTTCTCGATTAATTCGGTTTCAAACAGTGCGATTACCCGCACTATGTTGAAATTGAATAACATAAGAAAAACAAGTACAGTTCAATAATTTTAACCAATTTCTAATAAGAAAATTAAAATCTGTAGAAACTATTGATGTATTTATGGTAGTTATCAATTCATGATTGTAACATACCTTTTATGCACTTAACAAGCTGTAGAAGCAAACTTCAATATCGATAAATTTTGCTGAAGCCTTGATATTTACGTCTTTTTATTCAAATTCCTGCCCATATCATCACTCACATCGTTTACCTAAAACGGCTATTGATTATATTGCTAAAGATTTATTTATTACTTTGCCAAATTGAAAAATAAATACTTAAACAAGATCCTCCATCATTCGCACTTTCAATAATCTAATGTAATCGATAGTTTAATGGAAAATAATAGGAAAATTAATCACATTCACTGCAAACATTCATTTTAGTAAACACTTAGGTTTTACAATTATTTTACTTTTCCTATTACAAATAAGTAATTTCATCAGAATTTATAATTTATTATTAAGTTGGAATAGTAAGAAAATTTAAATTAGAATATTATTACTTAATGCAATGTCGTCAATATTGTAATTTGTAATGGAAATTGTGTGTAGATACTTTAAGCACTTATAAAAGTTACCAAATACACGTAAATAAACTTTGTTTTTTTTTTTGAGAAATTACTACGTAATTAACGAACTTTGGGAATTTCCATTAAATGTAATTAATAGTACCAATTAATTGGAACAATTACTTATACAAGTTGTCAAATGTATTTATATGACATTTTACTTTGAATTTTAGATCTAGTGTCGAACTATGAAGAACTCTAATAAATTAAAATATTATCGTTAGTAGATTTATAATTATAGGGTCTTGAGTTGTCCAATACATGTACTTGTCACATTACTTGGAAATTATTATGTCAAAGTGCATGATAATTTCCATGTAAACTGGAGAAATTCCATTAAATAAGAATATTATTGTAAATACTATAATTATTGTGGACAAGTACAGTATATATGGAATACTTACTACTAGAAATGAAACAAATTGCCAAATAAATGTACTTGATAAATCATTTACAAATCACTGTGTATCTTAGACCTAGTACAAAACCTTGAGAAATACCATTATATAAAAATATTGTCGCAAGTAGTCTAATTACTTGTTATAGTAATTGGATTGTTTACAGTTGGTATACTTGACTCAAGTACTTAAAGCGTTACTTGTACTTTGAAACTAGATTAATTCTCTTAAATAAGTAGTATAATTATTAAATTGTCTAAAAAATATATTTGAGGAATACCATTTAATAAAAATCACATTGTAATTAGTGCAATTAGTTGTTGCAATAATCGGATGATGTGTAGTTACTTTGAGTTGGTATATTTGTATTTATCCAAGTTATCAAATACATGTACTTGGTACGTTACTTGTAAATCATAACGTACATTGAAATTAGAGGAATTGCAAATATAGTATAGTTTGTACTTACTTTAATTTTGAATACTTGTGGTCTAAAACTTGAAAAATAAATGTACTTGACATGTTTAAAACTGTGTGTATTTTAGTCCTAGTACCAAACCTCGGGGACTCTTATTGTAAGAAGTGTAATTATTTGTGCTAAATATAGGGTGATTAGTAGGTATTTTTAGTGGGTATACTTGACTCAAGTACTTATCCAAGTTGTCCAAGTAGTATAATTATTATTGAAAATTATAGTATATTAAGTACCTACCTTTATTTGGGATACTTACACAAATTGACTAATAAATATATTTGACAGATTACTTCAAAATCATAGTATAAAACCTTGAGGATTACCGTTTACTAAATCTTATTGTAATTACTGCAATTAGGAAGTTGTTGTAATAATTGGGTCGTGTATAGTCACATTGAGTTGGTATACTTGGTTAAGTACTTGGCTCAAGTACTTATCCAAGTTGACAAGTATAGTATAATGTGTACTTACATTATTTAAGAATATTGCCGACTAGACCTTAAATGACATTAGTTTGAAGTTCCTACACATCGTATACTTAGTTGTTAGTACCCACCTTTAGTTGGAATTATCATGTACTTTGAACCTAAAAGTATTCCATCAAAGTAAGTTTCTCAACTGAAAAACTTTGATTATAAATTAATACAAGAATTAGAAATTCGATTTGAATTGGAACACAGTTTCACCATTTATTCATGTCCCGTGAACGTGAATCAATAAAAATCAAGCGTCGACAATTAAAGATCGCTTTAATTGATTTAATTAATCCGGCACTAAATAAATTCAGAAAATAAAAAAAGGGTTAAATGAAGATTGAAGTGAGTAGGTCCGAGGATCACGTTCGGCCCACCCAGCAAGCAACAGCAACGGCCGTAGTAGTAAGTTAAGTGCCGTTTTTCCTCCTCCCCCCAACCTTCCCCACATCGTCACCATCATCATCATCATCCATTCTGTCGTCGTTTTTTTCCCCCCTTCACCGACATTCGGTGAAAGCGCGGGGCGGGGGGATCGTCACACGAAATCACGGCTCTGTTTATTTATTGATAGTGATTTTAGTGAAATTCAATATTGATTCAAAACGCGGTTACAACAAAGGGTACCGCGCTTTAATCGAACTGTACATACCTTCTTTTTTTTTCCATAATATACATACGCATTTACGATAAGGGGGATAACGGGCGAAAAAAAAAATATATAAGTGTCAATACTATCGTATGTTTGTGACAAGCTATTATAAAATAGATGACTAAACCTGGTGTTTGTATCGTAAATCTGTCGGATAACTACAATCATTTTAATGTAATGTTTAGTAAACTGTTTATGAAAATGAAGCTACGATTTTATGTACATTATGCAACAAAATTCTTATTATGCAGTTAGTAAACTGGAAATATTATACAATTCCAATTTCAAATGTAAAATAAAATAAACTTATATTCTACATTAATTATCATAGAAAATCAATAAAAATTTACGTTACATATCTTAATTAATTATTTTTTTATTCAATGAATTTTTGTTTTCACTTTGAGCTTAAACTAAATGAATTTCAAATTGCAATTAGGCACTTTTTTTTTATATTTAATTGAAAATTCTTATTGACATTCATTATTTATTGTGTATTTATTAGAAATCAAAACATTTAGAAAATTAATCAAAATTTTCTATTTTTTTACAAAAAGAAAACTTTGATTTAGTATATTTTGATTTTGATTGTGAGTTTAATAAAATGTAGTCCAAATTGAAATTCGACAAATTCTTTCAAACTTCACCTTAATTATCAATTTACTAAATATTTCTGTTAATAATTTCTTTAAAAAGTCCTTTTATCTCAAGTTTTTCTTTTTAATTATTTATCAACTAAAAAGAAATATTATTAATCCATAATAATTTTCTATTTGTTACAAAAATATACTTCAATTTAGTAATTGTCTCAATAAATTTTGATTCTGATCTTTAAAAAAATGTATTTCACATGGAAATTGCACAAATTATTCTTAATTTTATCTCAATTATCAAAATATTTCTTTCAATAATTTGCTAAAAAAAAGTCTTATATATTTACGCTTTGAATCTAAAACGCTTTCTACTGTAGCGTGTTTTGTTTTCCACATCGTCTAAAGAAGATTAGTTGCTAAGAACTAAGATTCAAAGATAATACATGCAAAAGTATGAACATAATATTCTGTATAAAAAGTTGGGCGGATATATCCGCCGTTCGTATGCAAAGGATTAATAAGAAGTTTTTCTTTCTAATTCTTTATCAAGTAAAAATAAATATAATTAATCTTTTATATTGTGTGAATTTATCTAGTGTTAAGACTTGTCACTTTAGTTTCCTAATCTTTGTGTTCCCAGTTTAGTGTCATTCTATTTGCTTAGAGTTGGAAAAGGGTACAAGTAAACATTCTTAAACTGTCAAAAATTGTATACCTTATGATCATCATTTCTACCTACATTTTTTCAAAACTATAAAATTTCAATTTTCGTTCATTTCACATTACAAAGTTTCAATTAATTTAGTAAGTATAATATCTTAATTCAATTACAGCTACAATTCCTAATTAAAAAATAGTGTATAACATCAAAAAAATATAGTTATTACTCACTAATGTACGTTAAGTAAATACTGATTTTAATATGTATATTTCAATATACAGTGGAACCTCGCTTAACGAACGTCCAGATTTTTACTCGTATAGTGAAACATATTCAAAAATACACATAATATGGGACTTCTCTCATCTCTTCTCTCTCATCGTCACTCGTTATGCGAAACTTTGCTCGTTAAGCGAGTCATTTTTCTTACAATTAATTTTGCTCGTTTGTATATTCGATAATAAGTACATTAATTTGAACAGTATTACACCTTAATACTACCAATATTTCAAAAGATGTGAAACCTGTACGTTCATACGAATGTAGATTACGATCATTTGAACGAAGAAATTAATATGTATCAAAGAAAAAAACGTAAATACATGCGTTTATATACTAATTCAATTACTTCTATTAAAGTAAATCTTTTTCTTGCTGTATGTCAATTTCTCTATACGTTAGTTGAACGCTAATTTTATATTGTTACTAATGTAATTAAAATTATTATTAAATGATTGAAATCCATGTAATAATTAATTACTATACATTAATTATTCAGATTTGTTATATTATGTAGTGTTATAAATTTACATAAAACTGAATGAATTAAGTGAAACATTTAATTTCATTCATTCATGTTTTGTACATTTGTTTTGTAATGAAACGTAAATAAATCGATTAACCGAATCTCTTTGTGTTTGTATTTCTCTTTAAATTTATACGTTTGAAAAGTAAATATCGATTTCCAAAATAATCGATACAAGTTTATTTCCACTTCCATCTTCGTTTTACTCTTTCAGGCATCTTCGGACAGCCCAATAAAACGTCGAATTTAAAGCAACTCCGAAAAAGCAACATTTTTTTTCTCTTCTCCTTAAGTCTTTGCTGTAAGTATAATTAATAAGCGTTGCATTTAAATGTTGTTTTTCGGTTGTCTGGTGATAAGGGGATAAATACCTTTTACCCATCCTAAGGTCAACATATATTACCAGCAACATAACAGGCGTGGATCCATTGTGTGTCCAGTTTTCTCCTCTCTTTCTCTCTCTGTATTTTTTTTGTTTGGCTTTGTTGTTTTTTTCGTTTTTTAGGGATTTGGTTTAGTGTATGGTTGTGTGAGAGAGCGAGAAAGGGATGTGTGAAAGGGTGGGCCAAAAGCGGGGAGACGACGAAACGAAATGGGGGAGACAAACAACAAAAAAAAAAACAAAAAAAAGTGCGCGCGGTGTCCAAAACCAACCTAATTGATGTGTCGTTTTTTGTTTTGCTTAATACGAGGCCTGGACATGGTTTGCCCATTAAAATGTCCGGTATATCGCAGTCCGATCTGTACTAGATAGATGACGGGTCATAAGACAAATGAAGCGCACGATCCGGGCCCGTAGCACCGCCGCCGCCGTTGATCCGTAGAGAGAGATCCAAAAAAAAAACAACCCTGCCACATCCCTTTGAAAACCCATGACTACAAAAGAAGAAGAAAAAACAAAGAGAAAGCCCCATACGCATCTCACCTCGCAATAACCATCGTGTCACATTAAAATATCGTTTGGTTTTCGTTTCAATTTATCGACCATTTGTCAAAGCGATGCAGAAGATAGCCCATATTTCCATCACCTCGAAACGCCTACACCTCATTCAACATCGACAAGAGAAGACCGGTCCACGTAAACACTACGTTTTATTCGCAAACCGTTCGATGCATAATTAATTTCATTAACAACTCTTCGTAATAAACATGACTTCTTATCTCATCTCATTTCCTACCTCCAATTGGATTCAATCTGTGCGAATACCGGACGGCATTCTCTGCGTTGGATGTACTAATCATAACTTGGAAGTGCAATTAGGAGATAATTTGATCCATCCAAATTAATCGGCACGTCAATTAATGCTTATTAGCTTATGGAGTATGATCGAAACTAATCTAAAGACCATGTAACTGCTCATTAGCTATTGCACAATGTAATAAATGTAATGTCGTTGCATTGTGCGCATTAGCTAATTGCTGCTTGCGGTCCCCACCGAAGATAAAATCGGTAACGAATCGTTATTAATTGGATCTATCTGCTACCTAATGCATCCAATTAATATACTAGACATACAAGCAAATTAATATTCCGTGTACACGACAGAATATAACTATTACCAATAATAAGTAACTTAATTAAAGGAACCTGATTTTGCATATTGCTTTTAATTACATTATTTTAACTGAATTTTATAGAAGCTTTTAATTATAATTGATTACCAATAATGAAGAAATCAATATTTTTTGTGTGCATTAATCCTTAGCAAACTATTACTAATAATAGTATCATAATTAAAACCAGTAGAGGAAACCGGATTTTCATATTGCCTTTAACCAAATTTGTAACTTTTAATTGATCAATGATAAAAATCATTATTTAGCCATCAAAAATATAACTTAATTAGTTGAATTACAAAAAAAAACTTGATTTTCATATTGGTTTTAATTGTTTATCATTGGATCTATTACTAATAATCAAATCTTAAATAAATCTGATTTTTCTATTGGTTTTGATTGAATTACTTTAAAAAAATTCTAATTAATTGATTGCATTGATAATTAATTATTGATTAAACGTAATTATTACTAATTAAAGTAAGTAAGTTTTAGTTATTATAACCACTTTTTTAGCTTTTAATTGATAATCAAGATAAAAATTATTATTTAATGTTGTTTTTATATTGCTTTGATTGCATGGGTCATTAGTAATCCAAAATATAACGATTACTAATCATTATAACTTAATTAGTTGTATTAGAAAAACTTGATTTTGGTTTGATTAATAAATCTTAATTAGAATTGGGAAAAGAAACCTGATTTTCGTATAGGTTTTAATTATATTATTTTAATTAAATGTTTTTAAATTATTAAATTAAATGAAAAGATTGAAAATGTTATTTTTTTAGAAAATAGACGTATTTAGATTTTCGTTATAATTGATTTGTATTGATTTGTATTATTTTATGAATCATTGGAACTAGTACTAATAATCAAATCTTAAATAAATTCATTAGAAGAAATCTGATTTTTCTATTGGTTTTGATTGAATTACTTTAAGAAAATTTCTAATTAATTGAATAAATTAATATACAATTTGACTTTGATTGCATTGATAATTAATTATTGATTAAACGTGATTATTACTAATTAAAGTAAAGTAAATTGTAGTTATTTTAACTAAATTTTGAGATTTTAATTGATGATCAAGATAAAAATCATTATTTAATGTTGGTTTTATTTTGCTTTGATTGCATTGGTCATTAGTGATCCAAAATATAAAATTTACTAATCATTATAACTTAATTAGTTGTATTAGAAAAACTTGATTTTGGTTTGATTAAGAAATCTTAATTAAAATTAGGAAAAGAAAGCTGATTTTCGTATAGGTTTTAATTATATTATTTTAATTAAATGTTTTTAAATTATTAAATTAAATGAAAAGATTGAAAATGTTATTTTTTAGAAAATAGACGTATTTAGATTTTTGTTATAAGTAATTTGTATTATTTTATAATTTGATTTTTTAATTCGTTCAAAACTTGAAATATTTTCTCAGTTTTTCTCAGAAGAAATTAAGAGAAATTTTAAATTATTAAATTCAATGAAAAGATTAAAAACGTTTTTTTTTAGAAAATATAATTGATTTGTATTATTTTATAACTTGATTTTTTTATTCATTCAAAACTTGAAATATTTTTGTTTGTTTTCTCGTAAAAACT
>NW_017096665.1:38812-72114 GCF_001412225.1 Nicrophorus vespilloides
AGTTTTTCTGAGAAGAAATTAAGAGAAATTTTTGGAATTATGTTAAAATATGATTCAAAATATCCATAAATATTATACAAGAATATCTTTAACCTATTAGTACTACGGATGGGTCCGAGTGACCCACCAGATATTTTGTTTTCAATTGACCTTCTCTCTATTCTAGTATCTTCTAGCATACTTTTTCAGTATGAGCAAAGCAGTTGCCACAAAAGATACTATATTGTAGAGTGTATTTCGGGTCAAAATGACCCATCTATAGCGAATACGGTGTCTATTTTTGTCCAAGTAAGAGCGACAAGAAAACAGCAACGTTTTGTAACATGCGTAAAAGACCAAGCTTTAATTGATGTTAAATTCATTACATAATGAGAATTAGTCTGTGTTTGATGTAAAAATTAATAATTTGTTCTATTTTTTTTGAATACTTAATAATTGGGTCACTTTGACCCTTATGTAGTACTTGTGTTTGATTTATATGGAAAATGATCACTAGTAAAGCTTTCAATATATTTTTAACATGAGAATGTTTGTTTTATTGTATTTAAATTAAAATTTTATACGTTGAAAGTTGAATTTGTATAATTGTAGATACATTTGAATGAATGCGGAAACGAATATGATTATTTTGGTATGACGATAAACGATGTAACTTATATAATGAAAGTATTTCTACTGCAAAGTGTTAATGAGATAAATTTCCAACTCGCTTTTCGGAATCGTTAATTGAAGCGATAAAAGCGATACAACGATTTTCCCGTCTTGAATAATTTGTTGTTAAACGATAAACATTTGTTACGGTGTTCCCTGGAGATAAGAGAGTCCATTTTAATATGTTCTCTAAGTCCTCTTCCCTCTCCGATTATTTTCCATCTCTTTTACACACTCTATCTTCGTTCTAAACTCTCCTCCTTTCAAGTTTTATCAACTTATCGTGTCTTTCCAGATGTACACAATTATTTAATTTAAACTGGTTTAAGTTTTATTAAACTTTTAATCTGCTCGGAGGAGCGGAAGCGAAGACTCTCCTTGTCGCAAGTATAAATTGTATATGCATGAATGTTACAACCAGAAGTACAACGAGTTTTTAACTTTTCAACTTTCTGTTTCTTCGTGAGTTTCACGCAAAGTTTTAACGATCCTCGTATCTTTTGGTATTTGTCGTGAGGACGGATCTATTTATATGGTGCAGACACGTGTATAAATGCGTTTTAGGCCCAAATGACCACAGGATGTTACATTTATTACACTTTACACTCTAATTTCATTCAACCACAACCAAGATTTTATTACTATTTACTTAACACTTTATTTTAAACACTTTTTGTAAATGAAAACCTATATTTTTCTTTTACTATTCTAGAAAATTCTTATTTTCTAATTTGTTTGCATAAACATTCCAACATATTTTAGAAATTATATGAAAAAAAAACTATTAAAATTTGATAAATTCACATTTATGTTTTTAGAAATAAAATACAAATTTTCTTGATCAAATTTATTATTATATAATAATCTTAGAGGTTATTAATAAGTTGATCAGTCTACAAAGACTAATTTTCTTAAATTCAGAGATTTGATTTCTGTTTTTCTTCTCCAATTTCTTCAAATTCTTCTATTATTATCTTAACATTGATTATCTCAAATTTAAACTAATTTACCATACATTTTAAGTTAGAAACGAACTCTAAATACGAACAGCAAATTCTAAATCCTATTATCTTCGATATTCTTCGAAAGTTTGATGTGTCTACAAAGAGAAATTTTCGCAAACTTAGAGATTTTATTTCTGTTTATCTTCTCCAATTTCTTCAATTATTTCAGTTTCTACAAATTATTCTATTATTCATTTAACATTGATTATCTCAAATTTGTATTCATATAAACTAAGTTTTAATTGATGCTCAAACTAATAAAACTCTGAATGAAATATGGCAATAAAGTAATTTTAAGTTTTAAACAAACTTGAAATCTGTTTTAATCAATAAAAGTAAGTAGAAATGAATACGATTTTAATTTTATAGACTCCAAACCACAAATTTGAAATGATTTTCTCTTAGAAATTCTAAAGATTTTGATATTTCTACAAAAACAAATTATCTCATCTTTAGAGATTTGATTTCTGTTTATCTTCTCCAATTTCTTCTATTATTTCAGTTTCTGCAAATTATTCTATTATTCATTTAACATTGATTATCTCAAATATGTATTCATATAAATTAGTTTCAATTGATGCTCAAACTAATAAAACTCTGAATGAAATATTGCAATAAATTACATAGTTAATCAATTTTAAACTAATTTACTATACAAATTTAAGTTCTAAACAAACTCGAAATCTGTTTTTAAGCAATAAAAGTAAGTAGAAATGAATACGATTTTAATTTTATAGACTCGAAACACCAAATTTGAAATCATTTTCTCTTAGAAATTCTTAAGATTTTGATGTTTCTACAAAGACTAATTTTCTTAAATTCAGAGATTTAATTTGTGTTTTTCTTCTCCAATTTTTTCTATTATTATTTTAACATTGATTATCTCAAATTTGTAAACTATGAATAATACTATTAATAAACTTTTATAGACTCCAAACACCAAATTTGAAATCCTTTTCTCTTAGAAATTCTTAAAATTTTGATGTTTTTACAAAGACAAATTTTCTGATACTTAGAAATGTTACTTCTGTCTTTTTTGTCCAATTTCTTCAATTAATGAATTACAATTTTCTATTAATTTATTATAAAATTTTGCTTTACCAATGAACTCTAAATCTGTTTTTAAGCTATAAAAGTAAGTGGGAACGAGTGAAAACGTATAGATTATGTTTAGAATTATAGAGAGAAAAGAAACAAGTCGGTTTTAAGCAATTAAAAAGCGCGCATTCCCTGGCACTAATCCACTCCGGCTTCTACAAACTGGTTGTTTATAGTCGCAATAAAATTGATTATAAGATGTTTACCAGACGAAATCGAAAAGCTCACTTAATTTTGATATACGACCATCAAGACATTAATTGATACATTCTATACACTAACGCTAATGACCAATACTAAATACTAACTTTACTAAATAGCAGAAAACTATAAATATTTCATTGTTTGAAATTTATAAACGCAAATCTGCACCGACAAATTCCATTTTTTTTTCTTCTCTTCAGCTTCTTTTGTTGTTGTTGTTGTTTTTATTTCGTTTGGTTCAGACGTTGGTAGAAAATGCGATACGGTAGTAACTGGACTAATAAAACCTGACGTTACGACCGTGGCGCATCGGGGCACCTAGGTTTCGGTTTTCAAGCTTGTCTGCGGTTTATGGGGGCGCTCGTAATAGCCGGAACCGACCGGACGCTCGAGTTACCGGACCTTCATTAGATGCTTAGAACTACTCCAAACTTGTTAATAACCTCTGCAAAACTTACTTTACATGATTCATCCACAGTTATACATATATAAAACCAATATCCAATCTCAGTTACATCTTTACTTACATCTTTACTTACATAATAATTACTAAATTGGTTTATTCATTCTTATTTATAAGTTACCATAATGATAATTCAATTGTTAAAACAAAGTAAAAACTCTTTTCTTTGAAGGTATCTTCAACGTTTTTGTATTAGAAACTTAAAATATGAGTCTAAAGTTGATATTTTATGTTTAACAATAAATATTCTTCCTAAATCAGTATTATTTTTACTAAAAAAGAAACGTTTTCAAAGTTATTTAAGCACATTTATAAATTTTTGTTTGTTATCGTTTTTTCAGCAGAAACTTCTTTAATTTTGTCTACATCTTTTTAGTTTTTCCAAATTCTTGAACTAAAAAATCATCATCTTTTGCATTCAATACATTTATAATATCTTCTAATGTTTCTTTCCTCCTCTTCAGAAGTTATACTTCGTTCGTTTTATCGAAGTTTCTTTATAAGAGGTTATTTAAATGATGAAGTCATACATTGATGAAAGAATCAATGTTTTTCAAATTCAAAACTGGATTTCTTCAACTTTTCCATTTACGAAAAAAAAAACAAACAAATATGATATTATAATCTTTAACCGATTTAACAATTTTTAACCGAAATATAAATTATTTCAAATTGTTAACATCTTTTTGGTAGAAATTTCTTTAATTTCGTCTTCATTTTCTTTATTTTTGTTGCTAACAAATTTTTCAAAATTTTGAACTAAAAAACCATAATTTTTTGGATTCAATACATTTCTAACATCTTCATCGATACTTTCAAAATCTATTGCTTAAATCGTCTAATTTCTTGAATGTTTTTCCTCTTCTTTAGAAGTTATACTTTCTGTCAATTGTTTGCTTGAAAATACGAACTTCGTTATATCAAAGTTTCTTTATAAAAGGTTATTTAAGTCATACCTTGATGATGACTGTTTTTCAAATTCAAGACTGGATTTCTTCAACTTTTCCATTTATGAAAAAAATAACAAACAAATATAATATTACAATCTTACAATATTTAACCGAAATATAAATTATTTCAAATCTTCGCTTGTTAACATCTTTTTCGTAAGAATTTCTTTAATTTTGTCCTCATTTTATCTGTTTTTTTGTTGCTAACAATTTTTTCAAAATCTTGCACTGAAAAACCATCAACTCCTACATTCAATAAATTTCCAACATATTTTTCATCAATATTTTGGAAACCTATGGATTTAATCATCTAATTTCTTAGATATTATTTTCTTCTTCCTCAGAAATTATACTTTTTGTTAATTTGACTATATAACTGTAGATTTCAACGCATTTCATATTTAAAACTGGTTTTCTTCAATGTTTTCAATTAAAAACACTGTTTTTCCTAATTTTGATATGTTATCTGTGAAATTATCGAAATACTAATATCTTGAGCCAAACAATATTTGTATACAATTACATAAGAATTATTACAACTATCATAAAATTGGAATAAACGTTTTGAATTATATAATTGTATTCAAATGTATTATCTTTAATTGAAATTCCTGATTAATTAAATGTGTTTTTTGTAATTGAAAAATTGATAAATTGAAGAAAAAAACATTTTTTTTGTAAAAGCGGTTTCCCCCTAATAGCTTTTAATACATTGTAAAACAGCATTAGATAACATCCACGCAACGTGCAATTAGACAGTATAAATTACTTAATAATAAGTACACCGATGCGTCTAATAAATGTTTTCGCATTAAGCTGAAAGCTAATTATAATCCTTTTAATTTGAAACGTATTCGTTTTTCTTTCAATTTCCACTGATAAAATACGTTGTTACATTGTTACGTTAACCAATAAATATAATTTTTTTTCGTGAGCGCAATTTCACCTAATCACTAGGTATACTTCATGCATTTAATGAGTAAACAATGAGGTAGAAACAAAATTACGAAACGACAATAACATGGATTATTTTGCTCGTTAACATTTCCAATTTAACGTCGATGTATAGTTATGATTACGTTCTGTAAGAATACCGCACATGCACGAGCTATTCAGAATTGGCTCAATTAAAATTTTTCTTTACAGAACCTTGACAGATATCTATAATATTTTAAACCAATAACACGTTAAATAGAGACGTTTTTTCTGTGTGTTACTACAGACATTGTTCAATATTTCTTTCTTTGTTTCAACTAATTGGAATGTATTTTTTACTTGTTTATAACATCACTAATTGCAGGTCGTAACGTTATGTTTTTTGAACAATTTCAGCGTCGGTATTTTATGATTCTAGTTAAAAGTTTTGAATAGTTTACTTTGTAACTTCTGTTTGTTTTTATTGTTTAGAAAAAGTAACAATTTTGTTAAGAATTTTGTAAATAACGCAAATATTTACGTTTTTTGTAATTTAATGTACTTGATCATTAATATTTATATTTAAATTTCTTCCCAATATTTTTAGTTTTTTTTTTAAATCTAATTTCATATTAAACTTTAAGATTTGTTCTACTTGTACTATTTTTTTTAATAATATGTATAGTTCGTCTAGTTTTATATAAAAATATAATTAAAAACAAATTAATGATAACATGGTTTAGATATACCTCTCATAGTACGGTTTCGATCAGTGCTGATTCACTATATTTAATTGAATAAAATGAAATGTAAATTTAAAAAAATAATATTACTCAAAAATACTTTATTTGTGTACTGTTTTAAATGTTTCGATTAGTGCGGTCTCAAACAGTGCGAATCGAATAAACCTTTTTTTTCTTCGTAATGAATCGCGATGATTTCGGTCTTTGTCACGAAATAAGGAGATTTTATAAACAATCGCCTAATTACTCTCTTATCAAGTGTGCGTGCAAATTGCACTCTTTTAGTGCCCAAATAAGTATTGTTTAAACATGTATAGTTGAAGATGATTCATTGTGTCGCAGATATTAAAATAGTAATAGTAATTGAATATACAATTTAACTAAGTTAACTAGGAACAAGAAATTAGTTATAATTACTATTAAATACTTAATAATTATAATGTTTACTCTTTTTTTATTCTTAAAAAGTGTTAATTTTAATATGTTTCTATCCAAGAGAATTACTATTAACTTAAGTTTAATATTTACTAAATTGTAATTTTACTAAATTAAGTAATTTTAAATTAATTAGATTCGGTGGCAATCGCCAGCCCGACACCCGAAATCCCGTCTATCGAAATCACGTCTATCGAAATCCCGACGTTCGAAATCCCGAGTGTATGGAAATCCCAACGTTCGAAATCCCGGCTGGATCAAAATCCCGACGTTCGAAATCCCAACTATGTCAAAATCCCGACAATCAAAATCCCGACTATATCGAAATCCCGGCAGTTTGTTTTATTATTATAAATTTCTACAATAACATTTTTATGGTAGTTGAGATTTCGATATAGTCAGGATTATGGTAGTCGGGATTTTGATTGTCGCTATTATATGGTAGTCGGGATTTTGACATAGTCGGGATTTCAAGCGTCGGGACTTTAATACAGTCGGAATTTCGATACAGTCGGGATTTCAATAGACGGTGTTTCGGTTGTCGGGCTTGCGATATAGATTCCTCTCAATAGATTTGAAACGAAACGCAAATAAGTGTTTGTCAATTTACGATTAAGTTTAGATAGACTTTCGATGAACAAATCATCTGGTATTGCTTACATGACATTTCACAGGTTTCTAGAGTTATGTGTATCTAAAAACTTTATTTTTTTCACAGAATTATAGAAATAACTAAATTCTTAGTACAACAAACATTGAAATTAAAATGATATTTTTTTTATTAAATTACAGAAAATTGTTACATTTTCTTTTTTTTTTTGTATATTTATGTATTTTATTGAGTAAATTAATTTTTATTAATATTATATGTTCTTTACTCACGTAAAATTTTAGTTTTAATGGATTAATACAATATTTTTCTATATAATTTCGTCGCAATATATTTTAAAGTCTTTGTTCATTTACGATTGGTTTAGATTTTGATGAAAAAAACCAAAGGTTTTGCGGGTCGAACCGAACATTAGAACCAATAAAATTGTTACGAACGCAAAAAACTTCGTGTTGTCGATCACTTTTCTACCGTTTGACGATATGATTCGCAGCTGCAACTAAATTATTATGACTCTCTTATCTTGTGTTCGAAACTCACTCTTTTCGTGGTCCAATAATGATTGTTTAAACGTTCAATACTTAACTGGTGTAGAAACGGCGACAATCTTAATGTAACCCTACTAAACTGTGAACCGGTGGCAATCGAAAGCCCGACAACCAAAATCCTGGCATCAAATTCCCAACGTTTGAAATCCCGATTGTATCGAAATCCCGACTATATCGAAATCCCGACAACCATAATCCCGACTGAAGCAAAATCCCCACTATATCGAAAATGTCTACAATAATATTTTAAAATTATTTTTAAATTTTGATTAATAATTAAAAACAACAATTAAGAATCTAATTGTATTTGAGATTATTTCATATTGTTAAGGTATATTATGAATAATTCAAAAAAATTAAATAAATTAATAATTTATTCTTATTAATAATAAAAATATAGCACATGGTGACTACCCTTCGAAATAATTTTAAAATGTTATTGTAGACATTTTCAATATAGTCGGGATTTTGATACAGTTGGGATTTAGATACAGTCGGGATTTTGATATAGTCGGGATTATGGTTCTTGGGATTTTGATTCTGTCGGGATTTTGATTGTCGGGCTTTCGATATAGACCCACTGTGAACAACAAAGATGAGAGAGTTCAGTTTTATAGTTTGTGCACTTAAATCAACATCTTCATATTTGGTATTGAGTATTATTAAATAGACGGTGAAGCAAACGCGATTATATGAATTTTATTTGCGATTTATAGAGAGGACGTTACGAAATTGTTAATAAAAAAAATAAATAAAAGTGGGAATAAATTCGATATCGTAACGTGGCGTGTGTGGACGGTAGAGGGAGAAGGGAGTTCTCGCAATATCTCGGATAATATGTTCTGCTATTGGATGCGAATTTACATGCGTTATTGGCACATTAAACTGTGTCTGATATCAGAACGTGATGTAAACGGTTGGTTATTTTATGAATCTACGTTAATGCGCGCCATAAACCTCCACCACTTACTCTATCATTCTCTCTGTCTCATTCTCTCATTCACTCACTCACTATATACTACACTTCACATGGAAGCATTGTAGATTGAGAATCTCCCATTTGAACGCATATAAAATGTAATAACAAATATTATATGTGTTTACCATTTTTACGAGCGCTCTTAACTTAATAACATAATAAATTCAACATATTCGAAAACACAAGTTGTTGCCTTTCCTTTGTAATGGAAGGAATACGATAAGCGCTTCCTATAAACTTTATACACATCAAAACAGAGTTGATGATGATGATGATAATAAAATGTTTCAAAATATTTATTTCAAAATTGTATATTTATTTGTATGGTAATAAAACAATTCGTAATTATTATCATCAATAGAATTCAGTTGGTTTTCTCACGTTGATAACTCTTAAAGAAAATTCCGAGAATGCACAGCTCCGTAATTTTCTTCACGCTGCTTCCATTTATTATCTCGAGTATGCCGGATGCTGATTACTCCTTGCGCGCCTCCGACGGATCCGACTTACCTTGCATTATGTAATCGCAAATCGCCTGCTTTGTTTTTTTTTTAATGTTGGTTTTATCTCGACTATTCTCGTCGATCGAAACATCTTCCATTGATTACATGATATTTCTCGAAAAGTCAAAGTTCTTTCTTTGTTGATTCGAAAATTAAATTGCAATGATCTTTTTTATATACTTATGTATTTCATTGACTAAATTAATATGTTTTTCACTCATCTGAAAGTAGAATTTCCACAAAATATTATTATTATTATTAAGAATTAGTAGTTTTCATTCAATATTTTCCTATATTTGCTCTAATATAATTAACAATATGATAGAAATATCCAGATTTGCATGGTAGATAGGTTCCTGAGAATAACGTGTAAATTGAAATTGTAACTTTTTAAATGTAAAACCGTGTATATCGAATTTTAATTCTAAACTTTGAAAAAGGAAAAACGTGTAAAGAAAGTACCGTGTAAAATAGAGATTGGTCTATTTCACTTTTATTATTTACGTAGTAAAATATCTATATGAAAATATCAAATTTTACAACCAATGAAACAAAAAGATATTTATTTTATAAAACAAGTTAAAATTTCTACTTTAGTACAACTTTATATTAAGAAAAACTAGACTTAACTATACTTAAACATCTAAATACGTTACTTTTTGTAGATTTTTATTTTATTCTCTTTTTTTTGTCTGTTAATCTTACTCTTTATGTAATTTTTTAATCATGTAAATATTCATATTTATTTTATAAAATAAGTAAAAAAAAATCTACTTTAGTACTACTTTTATTAAAGAAAACTATATTTTTGCATAGTTTTCTTCATTAAACGAGGTATTTCTTACTTTATTGCATGTTTTATTTGTATTTTCATAATAATTTCTCTTAAGCACATATGGACTTTGTAAATCTTATATATTTTGATACTTAAACTAGAAACGTTAGTTTTTGTACATTTTTCTATTATTCTGTAATTTGTATTTTTCTCTCTATTTAATGTCTATGTTAATCTTACTTTGTGTGTAATTTTGTAATCATTTAAACTTTCATATTTATTTTATAAAATAAGTAAAAAAATCTACTTTAATACTACTTTTATTAAAGAAAACTATATTTTTGCATAGTTTTCCTTATAAAAAGATATATTTGTTACTTTAATGTATGTTTTATTTGTATTTTCATAATAATTTCTCTTAAGCAGATATGAACCTTATATATTTTGATACTTAAACAACTAGAAACGTTACTTTCTGTAGATTTGTATTTTATTCTATAATTTTTATTTTTTGTCTACTTAATGTCTATGTTAATCTTACGTTTTGTATAATTTTGTAATCATGCAAACGTTCATATTTATTTTATAAATCAAGTAAAAAAAATCTTCTTTAATACTACTTTTATTAACGAAAACTATATTTTTGCATAGTTCTCCTTATAAAAAGATGTATTTCTTACTTTAATGTATGTTTTATTTGTATTTTCATAATGATTTCTCTTAAGCCAATATGGACTTTGTAAAGCTTTTATATATTTGATACTTGTACAACTAGAAACATTGCTTTTTGTATAATTTTATTTTATTCTGTAATTTGTAATATTTTTTATCTATTTAATTTCTATTTTAATCTTACTTTTTGTAAGTTAATAAATATAAATATCAAACTATTAATCAACAACTCAATGCAGTCAATATATCTAATTATTTTATATAAAAATACTTTGATTATTGTAGTTTTCAATAACATAATTGTGTTTTTCTTTTCTATATATTTGTATGTTTTCTTGTGATTAATATTTTCTCAAGATAGAGACATTTCTTACTTTTATATATTAACAAAGCAATGTTAATGTTTATTTAATTGGAAACTAATATTTTCTTTTGCAATTATAATTTTCAATTCCTAATTTTCCAATTTATAATATGTTTTTTGTTTAATAAAGTATAAGTATAAATAAACTAAATTAGCTACGATCTTTGATGGTTTGAGTATTTTAGAATTTTTGGCTAAACTGAAAGTAATTCAATCAATCAGTTTTTGGATGATGGTGGTTATTAATAATGAATTGTCTTTGTTGGCGCGTTAATTAATGAAGACAGGGAGACATAAATTAAGAATCTTTGGCAGATTAAATAAATAACATCTAAGCAGGGTGTGCGAAATAGAGAGAGAGAGAGAGAGATAGAGAGGAAGAGGTGATGCGAGGAGCGGAAGGAGGTGGATGTGGAGTAATGAATCCTGCTGGGGGTGATTGATGTGTCGTCGCCGTGAATTGGAGCGAAGCACAAGGCGCAGGACGGCTTCTCTTCGTGTATGATAAATTGTTGTTATAATTGATTCATACATAATTATTCACAAGTTCGCACATCTGTGCATTGACGTGTATCGACCCTTTCTCTCTCTCTCTCTCTCTCACACTCTCTTCGAAAAGCTTTCACCAAGTTCCATCACAGAACTTGGACAGCAGCCTTCTCGCATCATTTTAAATCAATCACAAAAGCATCAGGAACGGCAACGAAAACGATTACAATATTGATAGAATCAATGCCCTACATGTAACTTACAATTTCAGCAAATTTCAATATAAAAATTTAAAATATAGAACTTTAGTGGAAAAATATTTAAATCATTTTTAATTATAAGCAAAGAAATCAAAAGTTTTTGTAAAAGATCAAATTATTAGATGAAGTAAAAAGTTCTGAGCGCTTTGTCCCATACATGGAGCTTCTCTGTGAGTCCACCCTTGTTGCAAATGGTTCCAAACGGTTTTCTGGCTAATCTTCAGTTCTTGGACAATGGAATAAGTGCTCGCATGTCGGTCCAACTCGACGATTTCCATGATTTTATCAACATTTTCGACGATTTGCATGTCTTATTTTCGATGTCCAAATTACCAAAACAGAAGCATTGGAACCAACGCTTTGCTGTTACATTGGATACTCTTAAACAACACACATGTTTTAGGCCTGCTCCGCTTTTCCACTTGGTCGTAGTGGTACAGAAGAATGTATCGAATTCTCTCTTTTTTTACCTCCATTTTGGAACGCTCTAACACACAACTGGATTCACCAAACACAAAACTATCAAATGACTTTTTTAAAGCATTATGTCTCCTTTAAGTCGCAATATAGAATGATAAGATGCAACGTATACTTCGTGAGATATAACTCACTAAAGCCATGTAACGTAAAACGCTCAAAACTTTTTACTACCATTACTATTTACATTATTATTTGGAATCACTTTAATTACGAGCACATATTTTTAATACAAATGATCAAATATTAATTTTCCAACGATCATTTATAGTTACATGAAAATAAACTCATCTTTAAATTGAAATCACAACGAATGAATTAGAATTTCAATAAAAATTTGAAAGTATTCAATATTTGTTGAAATAGCTCAAAAAGTATACAATTCTTAAAATTAAAGTGTAATTCGTATAATTATAACTTAAACATAGATTATTAATCAATACTAATTATTTTGTTTCTAATTCAAGCATAAAAAACATAATAAATTTACTTAAACTATTAATAAATTTTGAGATAAAAATCAAACTTGAAAATTCTATAAATTATTTGTAAATAAATTTGAAATTATGTTACAAAATAAATTTTGATAATGAAAAACGAATCATTAATTACATATTTTTTTCGTCACTTAATGAATGATTTATGCGAAATACAAGAGCACTAATTAGAATAATCTTAACGTATTGCTGGCAAAAAAAGACATCGTTAAGAAATTGTTGTGGAATTGTATAAATCAATTTGAAAATTGTAATTAAATTGAATTAGGCGCTTCGCATTGGAAACGCATTCGTTATAACACTTACATAAAAGCGATGTTAAATTTATTCGTCTCGAATGCCAATAACAATAAATTCGAAATGCCAAAGTCACAGCACAAACGGAATCAATCGTCGTAATTTATATGTGGACGAGATTTGCATATTATGTACAAACACACACTCAGGCTATTGAAACACACTCAAATACATATAGGAATATATGTATATAGAGAAACGCGCGGAGACAGCGGAAATAGGCTAAGAACGAACATATGTTACGTGTACGACAAATGAATATTTATGCATCATTGATAAACATTTAAATCCTATAAAACAGGATTTGAATTAAATTCGAATAAAGTAACGCGAAAGGAAGTGAAGGAAAAGGCGATGATCGAGAGCTCTGAAATACTTCGCTCTGGCTTGGAGATCGTTTCTCTTTGCTCACGAAAACTTACTGATTGTAATATATAAACGTTTCGTGATTTCCATGTTACGTTTAATATAATCCTTCTCTTTTTTCTCTTTCTTTGTATCTTTGAGTGGATGATAATTCTTCTATTTATCTTTTCAATGGATGAAAAAACGTTTTTTTTTCTTTCTTTCTATGAGTTTACATTTATCCAAGCAATTAGTTTGTAACGACATAAAATTTTAACGATCATAAATAATATATACATATTTTATTGCTTTTGCCATTAGTCAAATGAATTTATAATGAATAATTATTATAATGAAAACTATAAACAATAAGTTTATTGTCAATACAATGTATATACAAAATATGTGGTAAGTAGTAACAAAAACAGATATTTTCATAAAATTACAATTACTTTTTTAATTACCAACATTATTTCCATCAAAGTTTTTCATTTTGGAAAAATTTGTTTAACTTTGTCAAACTTTTGATCCATTTAATAATTATCACTAAAATTTCATTTGCTCAAGTTATTAAAATAAAATCCATTCATTGAGGTTCTTTTACGAATATTGTTTAACTTTATTCAATAATTTTCAGATGTTTATTATGTAGTTTGACCACCGTAATGTGTGAATACATACGCATCTTTTGTATCTTTTATATCTATGACAGTTTTTGTTTTCGATTTTGAACTCAAATTACAGCGAATTTGAAGAAGCACAATAATGTATGAATGATCATTTCATGTTCATTCTTTCTATTGTAATTTCTAAGAAAATCACTTAAATCTGAAAAAACTACTTTTTTGATCAATTTTTTTTTCATTTTTCAATTTTGAACGCAAATTACAGCAAAGTGGATGAAACCACAGTATTGTATGAATAATCTCTACATTCCCCAAACATCCAGCTTTCATATGCATCTTTTAGATTCATTCTTTCTATTATAGTTTTAGAGAAAATCACTACAATGTGAAAAAACTACTTTTATGAACAATTTTTTTTTATTTTACAACTTTGAACGCGAATTACAGCGAAGTGCATGAAACCACAGTAATGTATGAATAATCTCTACATTCCCCAAACATCCAGCTTTCATGTTCATTATTTCTATTGTAGTTTCCGAGAAAATCACTAAAATATGAAAAAAAATTGAGAAATATTTATACAATTTTGAACACGAATTACAGACAGCTAAATGCGATAATTTTTCAACTTTGAACGCGTTATGTAGATGATGATTTCTTCTTTAAGTGATTTTCTGCATAATATGTTAATTGTTGTATTATTAGAATGAGATTTGTCAGTAAATAATATTTATTTTAAAATTCACAATAATTGTAATCAAATATATTATTTCTATAAAAGTACGTGTAAGTGATTGTAGATTTGAAAATGTTTATTTTTGTCTATCAATAAGCCATTATTGAAAATAGTTGTTCGAGTATCGGTTTTCAAAAAAAAAAAAGATTGATTTCAAGAGGAGAGGAAATGAACTCGAAGAGAACAAGTTTTGAGGAGGTGTTAATCGTCGAAAGAACAAACGGAACACGTGTCAACGCTCCTTATAAATATACGTATAACCTTGCCTATTTATTTATACACATTTTTTCGTTCGAAGATATCGATTTCACAAAACAATGGGTATTAATCCGAAACGACAAATAGGGAGTTATAATAATAGCGAGAATCGATATTCTTGTTGTTGTTGCAGTTTGTTCGTGTTGTTGGGGTGTTGTTGTTGTTGCGTGCAATAACGGGTTAAGGTAATATGACTATTTACCGCCCACGCGGTGAAGACTTGACACCATCCGTGGTGCAACGACGTACAAGCTCTCTTACATGTTGTTCGGATTACTTAATCCTCGCTTATTAGAATTAAGATTCCGGGAAACTGGTTTTCACTGATGCTTCTCCGACTGTTTGTCCACAAGTTGCATGATACATTTGTGTCATTAAATGTATACGATAATTGGTGAATGAAGCAAAAGTTAAACGATATTTGTTAAGGAAATTGGTTACATTTTTTTGGTAACTCGAAACATAAAACAGTTAAACAATGCTTATAAAAAGAAATTACTTGAATGGGTTACTTTCTTTAATTAGTAATCAAAATAAAAACTAGCGAATTCTAGATGAAAAGAGACGATTTAGTTGAACTTCAAACAATTTTTAGTAGTGAAAAAATTTGACTAAGTTAACATACTTCAATATAATATAATTATAACTAATGTTTTAGGAGGAAATACAACTTCTTACAAATATAATGGTTACAACTGGAAAATAGACGATTTACTATATAATACCTGATAATTGTTGAATACACTAAAAGTTTGATAATGTTAAACTTTTATTTATATAGTTTGTTTGTTTAGAAAATAAACTTTGGATAATTTGAGACAAATATAACAAAATCGTTATTGGTTAGATTCACTAAATTAATAGTAAATACATGCATATCATACATACATTTATGAGTTTTTTGGAAATGAGTAAAGTTTTGAAAAAGTTAAACAATGTTTGTTAAATGAAAAAACTTGAATGGATTTCACTTTTGTAAATTGATGCAAATATTATAAAATTTTATATAAAATGAGATTACAAACATACACATATAATAACTATTTAAAAATTGTTGAATGGAATGAAAGTTTGAAAAAAGATAAACGATGTTTGCAAAAGAATAACTTGAATGGATTTAATTTGTGTAAATTAAGATAGATATTATAAAATTTTGATTAAAAAGAGTTGATTTACTAATTTAAGACACATGTATATAATTACTATTTAAATTGTTTAATGGAATGAAAATTTGAAAAAGTTAAACAATGTTTGTAAAAGAAAAACTTGAATGGATTTCATTTGTGTAAATTTACGCAAATATGTAATAAAATTTTGGTTAAAAAGAGATGATTCACTAATTTCAGACTGCACACAACCATATATAATAACTATTTAAAAATTTGTTTAATGCAATGAAAGTTTGAAAAAAGTTAAAAGATGTTTGTAAAAGAAAAATTTGAATGGATTAAATTTGTGAAAATTGAACCAAATATATAATCAAATTTTGATTAAAAAATATGATTTATTAATTTAAGACTGCACACATTCACATATAATAACTATTTAAAAATTGTTGAATGGAACGAAAGTTTGAAAAACTTTAAACAATGTTTGTAAAAAAAAACTTGAATGGATTTAATTTGTGTAAATTAAGATAAATATTATAAAATTTCGATTAAAAAGAGTTGATTTACAAATTTAAAACTGCACACATTTATATAATTACTATTTAAATTGTTTAATGGAGTGAAAGTTTGAAAAAGTTAAACAATGTTTGTAAAAGAAAAATTTGAATGGATTTTATTTGTGAAAATTGAGGCAAATATATAATAAAATTTAGGTTAAAAAGGGATGATTTATTAATTTAAGACTGCACACATCCATATATAATAACTATTTAAAAATTTGTTTAATAGAATGAAAGTTTGAAAAAAGTTAAACAATGTTTGTAAAGGAAAAACTTGAATGGATTTAATTTGTGAAAATTGAACCAAATATATAATCAAATTTTGATTAAAAAAGATGATTTATTAATTTAAGACTGCACACATCCACATATAATAACTATTTAAAAATTTGTTTAATGGAATGAAAGTTTGAAAAAGTTAAACAATGTTTGTAAAAGAAAAATTTGAATGGATTTCATTTGTGTAAATTGAGGCAAATATGTAATAAAATTTTGGTTAAAAAGAGATGATTCACTAATTTCAGACTGCACACATCCATATATAATAACTATTTAAAAATTTGTTTAATGGAATAAAAGTTTGAAAAAAGTTAAACAATGTCTGTAAAAGAAAAACTTGAATAAATTTTATTTTGATAACTTAAAACAAATTAATTTATTATATTAAATTAATTCATTACAATAAAATAATTGTGTTTTCTTTCTGTTTCAAAATAAAGTAAAAACTGTTTCATTCTGAAATTCGCGTGTTATCTGAGATGTGCGGTAAATAAATCGGGTTTTCGTCGCATCTAAATAAGTCTTTAAAAATAAACTTAAAAGAAATCCACAGGAAATTTGTGTTCGCTTTTCATTTTATTTTATTTATTTTGTACTTCTTTTCTCATCGACATTTCGCGTGGGTCTGTGCGAGGGTCGGGTCGTATGGTTTCAAGGCGGACCAGATTTTGTCTCAGACCAAATGCATATGATCAAATAAAAAAAAAAATCAAGTTTCGTTTCAGTTTTAAATCCAATTCAATCTGGAATTAATCCAATATAAGTCTTTACACTTTGATAAAATACATTACGAAATATTATTAATCCAATTTGTATATCTTTTATAAACTAAATTATAACGTAATTATAATGAAATTTATGTAAATAAAAACAGTTTTGAAACAATTACTCATTAGAATTTATCTACTGTTGATTTTTAAGTTTAAAAATGATAATTAAACATTATTTGAATTGTTATTAATGTATTTGAATAAAATTAGGTTATTACTTTATAATTTATTAATTTATTTATTAATTCAATGTAATAAATTTGTTAGAAATTATTCATTTCCATGTAATTTTGTCATTAACAATTTTGTTAATATTAAATCTCTTTTTACTTTTAGTTTTTTTACAAAACATTACAAAAAAAGATGCAGAAATTACGCAGTTAAAATAGAAATTAATTCAATATTACAA
This sequence comes from Nicrophorus vespilloides, assembly GCF_001412225.1. Lineage (NCBI taxonomy): Eukaryota > Metazoa > Arthropoda > Insecta > Coleoptera > Silphidae > Nicrophorus > Nicrophorus vespilloides. The sequence continues at coordinate 56,839 of NW_017096665.1, forward strand.
TAGAAAAAAGCAATTAACTAATTCATAATCAAATAGTTAATTTTCTATCTATAAGTAAAACTATTTAGCAACTAAAATTATGAAAGTTTTTCATTTTTTTGTAATTTAGATGTTTGTTTCAGTATATGAAAATATATGCATGTTATACAGAAAATGACGATCGTGAGTAATTACAGTAAAAATAAATAGATTATGTTTGACTTGAAATAATGCAGTGTGCAATCAGCTAAATCGTATAGCAATCATGTGTGCATTTCATGAAAAACTGTCGTTAATTACATTATTTTTGTGACCTAGAATGAAAAAAAAGTAATGGTAAACATTGAATAGCGTTTACATTGCATTGAATGCATTACGTCCGTCGCATGTATAAAACTTTATTATATATTTTGAACAAACACGTTTATCCGATGGTTAAAAACGAATACACAAACAAAATACAATTTACTACATTAGCACATTGTATCTGCTCACAATACTTATTATTATAGTTTAAGACTCAATGACTTTCTTTTCATGAATGAATTTTGATGTTTCACTCTAGTTTCTATATTTTTTGGGAACACCATGAAATTTAGTTATTGTTACGTTTTATTTTTTATTTTTATGAATGGTAACAAAGTTGTAATGTTTGGAAACACTTGCGTGTGTGTGGTATCTACGAAAATAGTGGAGGTATTCGCAGTTCTTGGATGTAATTATGAAAAGGTCGTCTTTCTCTTAGATCTGAATGAGGAATAACAATAGTGACAGATCCTGTAAACAACATTGTTGCTCGACGAGTGATGTGTCCATTATGTCCTTTCATTCATTCATGAGTTCAGTTTTTCAGATACCTGACTTTTCTTCTCTCCTCTTACCTGTGCATATTCTAAAATTAGAGTGTGATTACGATGACTTTAGGACAGGGATTAGGATGATTGCGAAGAGGGATGGACCATCCATCCATCCTTCCAGAGAGTCCGGATGGGTTGTTGCACTTTTAGGTTTACTTACAAACACTGTGAGAGATTGTGTGAAGGAAGGAAGGTTGGTTGGAGGCCCTCACGCTGCGAGGCCACCATGAAATTCCTTTAGGAAAATGTTTGTCAACAGTGATATTCTGTGTAAATACAAATACAATGCTGTGGGACGGATCTCGGGGGGCTCCGGGGTATTCGAGCCGTGCACAAGAATAATGGCGAAATGTGACAGAGAATGATGACTTCTTGTAATTCAATAGGGCAACAACCTAATTTAAACGTAACCATTTTTCTCGCTCTCCCACAAAAACCGTCGACGCTTTCCAAATTGTATATATATGGATGGTATTTCCGATATTTGGAGCGACTGCCTTCTGACACACTTTAGAACTTCATTCCCCCAAACAATTGTTAAGATGTGCAACGTAAATAGTGGTGATCGATTCATAACGGAAGTTCACATTCAATTGTTATATGATTGTAAAGGATATAAATACACAACAAATCATCTTCAAGATTAAATAAAATAAGTTAAATTTGATTTATCTATAAACCGGACACTTTTAATTCGAAATTGTTTATTGAAATGTCAAAAAATAAACAAATTTAGATTTGACATATGAATAAACAGGTCACTTTTTATCCAAAATTGTTCATTGATATGTCAAAATATCAAAGTTGAATTTGACATATCAATGAATACAACAATTTTGATGCGAAATTGTTTATTGAAATGTCAAAAAAAAACAAATTTACTTTTGACATATTAATAAACAGGTCACTTTTCATCCAAAATTCTTCATTGATATGTCAAAATATCAAAGTTCAATTTGACATATCAATGAATACGACAATTTTAATGCGAAATTGTTTATTTAAATGTCAAAAAAAAACAAATTTACATTTGACATATCAATAAACAGGTCACTTTTCATCCAAAAATGTTTATTGATATGTCAAAATATCAAAGTTCAATTAGACATATCAATGAATACAACAATTTTGATGCGAAATTGTTTATTAAAATGTCAAAAAAAAATTACATCAAAACATAAACAGAAAATGTTTTATATTAAATTGTTTGTTGATATGTAACAATGTTAGATTTGACATATCAAGACATTTTTATTGACAACAAATTTACATTTGACGTATAAATAAACAGGACAGTTTTTATATTTAATTGTTTGTTCATATGTAAGAAAGTTAAATTTGGCATATCAATAAATATGACAGTTTTCAACCAAAATTGTTTATTAATATGTCAAAATATCAATGTTAAATATGACATATCAATGAATATTACAATTTTGATGTGAAATTATTTATTGAAATGTTTTGATATTCTATTGTCTGTTGATACGTAACAAAGTTAAAGTTGACATATTAATAAACATGACAGTTTTCAACCAAAATTGTTTATTGATATGTCAAAATATAAAAGTTCATTTTAATTTTCAATAATTAGGACAATTTTGATGCTAATTGTTCATTGAAATATCAAAAAAAAACAGGCCAATTTTGGTAGAAAATTGTTTGTTAATATGTAAAAGATAACAAAATTAAGTTTGACATATGAATGACAAGACAAAATTAAATTAATTTTAAAAGTAAAAAAAAAAACAAAGTAAAATTTAAGATGTTAAAAAAACAGGACACATTTGATCCGAATTTTTATATATGTCAAAATAACAACATTAAATTTGACATATTATTAAACAGGCCACATTTGATTCAAAATTGTTTGTAAATATGTCAAAAACAGGACAAAATTAAATTAATTTTAAAAGTAAGAAAAAAAGTTACATTTGAGAGATATTTGAGATAAACAGGACACTTTGGATCCGAAAATTAAATTTTTCATAATCATCCGATTTTTTTTATTAATATGTCAAAAGCAGTTAAAATTGATGTATCAATAAACAAGGCACTTTAGATCAGAAATAGTTTATTGATATGTCAAATATAACAATGTAAAATTTGAAATGTTAATAAACAAATACGCTTTGATCCATTCTTTTTTATTCTTATGTGGAAATATCAAAATTAAATTAAACATATATTACCAAAATCTTAAATATGTTAAGTTCTAATCAGTAATTTGGTATCATGAAGATATACCTAGTTTTTTTGTAACCTGTAGTATTCCCAGTTGAAGTTGCATTGCTGTACTTATTCATTCAAGTACGAGTTTTACAATAAAAGTATAGAAAACGTATACTAAATTAATCAATAAATGTTATGTTTTGTGCGAGTATCAAGGTTTTTTTTAAACGACTTTCAAATGGCTATCAGCCACGAAAAAGTGTTTACCTGTCGTGTATACACGGGTGGCAATAAGACGTGTTAATGTACAATACAATTGTATTAATGTGTTTATTTTGGGAATATAATAAATTTAAAAAAAAACACACAGAACAACTTAATGGTTTATTTATTTATGCAGGCCGTTTTTCGGGTCTGGAGTTGAGTTCATAAATTACGTTCAAGCATACGAAATAAAGCGGCAAATTTATGTCGTACAAACTAATACAGCTGTTGAGAAAGAAGAAAAGAAGAAAATAAAAGAAAGGTTGAAACTAAATGAAATATAAATAAAAGGGAACGTTGTTATAATGTTATTATTGCGGATCGCGTGCGAATTAAGATAATTCCATTTGGCGATCGACGAGTCTCCTTGAAAATTTAATACGAACGATAAATTAAATTATCACGTGGTTATTAGTAATAAAGAGCTGATAGGTCCGAATAAAAGGGCATAAAGTTGATATTTATGAAAGGCCTTTGTGGGCAGCATACGTATACGTACGGTACGTGTGTATGAATAAGCAACCTCCACGAATGTTCCGTGTTCGGAGACCATAAACACTTTTAAGATGTCAGCCAGTAGTCCAATATCACTCGACGACAAAAAAAACAAATATATTTATAAATATATGTGTTTGTTTGAAAATAAAATAAGTAAAATGAATCATAGATTTATTAGAAGGTTTATTTAATAATCTGTATAGAAATACCTCGAATAGTCCGGGTAATCGATTCCGACGCTATTTGAAACCGGACTAATTGAGAATTTTATAAACTTATACAAATAAATCACTCAAAACTAGACTTGATATAAGTGTTTGCTTGAAAATAATGTAAGCAAAAGAAATCATAGATTTATTAGAAGGTTTATTTAATGATTTGTACAGCAATACCTCGAATAGTCCGGGTAATCAGTTTCGCCGCTATTTGAAAGCGGACTAATTGAAAATTCTATAAACTTATACATATAAATCACTAAAAAAACAGTCTTGATATAAGTGTTTGTTTGAAAATAAAACAAGCAAAAGAAACCATAGATTTATTAGAAGGTATATTTAATAAGCTGTACATCAATACCTCGAATAGTCCGGATAATCGGTTTCGCCGCTATTTGAAACCGGACTAATTGAGAATTTTATAAATTTATACATATAAATCAATTAAAAACCTGACTTGATATAAGTGTTTGTTTGAAAATAATGTAAGCAAAAGAAATCATAGATTTATTAGAAGGTATATTTAATAATCTATACAGCAATACCTCGAATAGTCCGGGTAATCGGTTTCGCAGCTATATGAAACCGGACAAATTGTGAATTGTATAAAATTATACAAATAAATCACTTAAAAACCAGACTTGATATAAGTGTTTGTTTGAAAATAAACAAAAGAAACCATAGATTTATTAGAAGGTATATTTAATAAGCTGTACATCAATACCTCGAATAGTCCGGGTAATCGATTCCGCCGCTATTTGAAACCGGACTAATTGAGAATTTTATAAACTTATACAAATAAATCACTCAAAAACAGACTTGATATAAGTGTTTGTTTGAAAATAATGTAAGCAAAAGAAATCATAGATTTATTAGAAGGTATATTTAATAATGTGTACATCAATACCTCGAATAGTCCGGGTAAACGGTTTCACCGCTACTTGAAACCGGACTAATTGAGAATTTTATAAACTTATACAAATAAATCACTTCAAAACCAGGCTTGATATAAGTGTTTGTTTGAAAATAAAATAAGCAAAAGAAACCATAGATTTATTAGAAGGTATATTTAATAAGCTGTACATTAATACCTCGAATAGTCCGGGTAATCGATTCTGCCGCTATTTGAAACCGGACTAATTGAGAATTTTATGAACTTATACAAATAAATCACTCAAAACCAGACTTGTTATAAGTGTTTGTTTGAAAATAATGTAAGCAATAGAAATCATAGATTTATTAGAAGGTATATTTAATAATCTATACAGCAATACTTCGAATAGTCCGGATAATCGGTTTCGTCGCTATTTCAATCCGGACTAATTGAGAATTTTATAAACTTGTACAAATAAATCACTCAAAAACAGACTTGATTTAAGTGTTTACTTGAAAATAATGTAAGCAAAAGAAACCATAGATTTATTAGAAGCTATATTTAATAATGTATGAAATACCTCGAATAGTCCGGGTAATTGGTTTCGCCGCTATTTGAAACCGAACTAATTGAGAATTTTATAAACTTATACATATAAATCACTTAAAAACCAGACTTGATATAAGTGTTTGTTTGAAAATAATGTAAGCAAAAGAAATCATAGATTTATTAGAAGGTTTATTTAATAATCTGTACAGTAATACCTGGAATAGTCTGAGTAATCGGTTTCGCCGCTATTTGAAATCGGACTAACTGAGAATCTTATAAACCTCTACAAATGAATCACTCAAAAACAGACTTGATGTAAGTGTTTTTTTGAAAATAACGTAAGCAAAAGAAATCATAGATTTATTAGAAGGTAAATATTAAAATTTTGTACAGCAATAACTCGAATAATCCGGGTAATCGCTATTTGAAACCGGATTAATCAAGAACTTCGTTAACTTACTCAGAATTTATTTGTATTTTGCTTAAATAAAATTTTCAAACCAAACTATAGCAAATTCGGACTGATCGAAGCCGGACTATGCGAGGTATTAATTCATTTTTTGTTTATAAAATAAATTTTATTAAAAAAATAATCAGAAAACTCTAGTCTATAAAGATGATATAAAAAAAGAGAATGATAGGAATTACTAATTGTAAACTGGGTTTATTGGAAAAGTAAATGTAAATAATTAAATTAAGATTTTGTTCAGTAATAGTCAGTGTAATCTGTTTTTTCGCTATATGAAACCGGACTAATTGAGGAAAATAAATCACTTTAAAAGAGACTGTAGGAAAATACGAATCATATTTATAATAATATTTTTTAATTTTATATTAATTTCTGAAATAATTTTATTGATTGATTAATTTTGTAAAAACTGTAAATTATCTTAATGATGTAAAAAGACAGTGAGTATATTAAAAAGATAAAGTTGAAGAATATGGTTTGTGTTTGCTGGAGGAAAGATCGTTCTTCGAAGATGTTCGTTTAAAGTGCTAATAATTTGTAAAGAGAAGCTATCGAAAAAATCTCGATTCTAATTATCCTGTGGAGTTATGGCCTTGGGAGTAATGTAGATGTAAGAGATACACTCGAGATAAATAGAAGTGGCTACCTGAAAACCTGAAACCCAATACAGCTATTAAAGGATTTATTAAAAAAGAAATATGTATAGAAAAAGGAATATATATATACTAGAGTTGGCAGAAAAATTAAGGAACGGAGGAAATTCGGAGAGCTTCAACTAGTCCAATTTATCAATTGTCAGGATGATAAGTTATTATCGACGGACCGGCTGACAATAAGTAATTGTTTCGTTTGCCCGGGCTTTTCGGGGGCTGACTGACATATGGACACTAGTTGGGAATAGTCCCAACGGTATTTTCTATTTTTTTTTCTAATCCAGATATTACCACACCGTGACGGATCGACGGACAAATCTTCAACGTGTATCTGTATCAAGTTGTTGTTGTTTCTGTTACTTTTACTGTTTTCTTCTCTCTTCTCATTCTGCTATCCTATTTGGAATCGTTGATTGATAGCCTCCTTCGATTCTCAAATCGATGTAATTAGTGACGCGCGTTCCTTTCTCTCTCTCTCTATCCGCATAACTAACATAAGTGATGTGATCTGATTTGTAGTCGTAATTGCGAAATACTAAATCCGTTTCCAGATTTGGCTTGAATGGAACGTACGGCATTTATTGTTGTTGTTGCAAAAGGGTCTATATCAAAATCACGACAATCAAATTCCCGACATTCTATATCCCGACATAGTGAAAATCTTGACAATTGACAATCATAATCAAAATCACGAATATTTTGACAATCTTTGCGACATCTTTGAGAACAATTACTTTTCTGGTTTCTCTCCTTCACCATTAAATATCCACACGCACAAAATGAATCGTTGCCCTATTGTGATGGAATTATTTTAGCAATTATTCAATTTTGCAAATCTTGACGAGTCGTAAGAGTTAATTAACTATATATAGTTTTAAATAAAACACAGGTTTTACTCTAATCAAATAATGAAAGATACTGTTGAGATTTTCGGGATTTTAACACTGTCGGGATTTTGTATGCCGGGAATTCGGTTGTCGGGATTTTGATCCGAACCAGTTGGAAAAGAAAGGTTGGAGAAGGATGAGATTATGGTATTCTTGTAGTGATGAAGAGTGCAGAAGAACAGTGACACATACGGACTGAGAGGAGTAGGATGAGGAGGCAGGCAGGCAGGCAGTCAGGCTCCAGGAGGCATTCTCTTTCTGAGAATTCCTGGCGAGGCCCCCCTACGGTAGGAAGGAAGTGCCCCCTATCGTTATGCCCCTCGGCCCCCCCACGGTTACGGCTCCACGCTCTAAAATAAGCCATAAAATACGAAAAATGTCAATGCGAACCAAATTAAGATTTAGACCGTCGCACGCATATTTATTATATAATATTGTAGTTGTAAACACTACAGGTTATCAATTGTGGACGCGGCTTCGTCGCAGCCGGTGGTGGCGATCGTAAACAGAGGATAACGAGCTTTTGCTGTCTCGGTTAATAATTATTAAAATAATTCATGGCTCTCTGTGTTCTCGACTTGTCGTTCCAGTTTTACAGTTTTCTCCAAATGCCGAATAACAACAACAAACACGACAAAAAATAACGCATTCTACAACTATTTTTTTTTCACAAAACACAAGATTTATTTACTTGTCAATAGCTAAACTAAATCTAGTCATTTCATAACTGACACACTTTTTTCACAGAACCAATAAATATTACATAATGAAAAAGTTACACAAATAGCGTATTTAAGAAAGTATAATGAATTTATTAAGTTATCTATTGATTTACAAATACTACATCAAATTCATCAAATATAATATTAGTCTAAAGTTAAATGAAATCTGGAAGTTGACACAATTTCTCATAAAAATTACATACTAAAAAAAAGTTACTTTAACTAAATAATATTTATAAAAATCTAATATAGATTCAAATTATTAAATTTATATTGAAATATTTGACATTTTAAGAAATAAACTAACAGAAGGAAAAACAAAATTAAATGTTTATAATAAATGAATCATTTTGTAATTTTATTTTGAAATCAATTGTTAATACTAATTACTGTACTTAAAACTTACATGTTTAAGTGAAAATGTAAATACTCTTGAAGCGAATAATTATGTAAAATGTAATTAAAGTTGACAATCAATTAATTAAAATTGCAAATAATAATAATAATATTTCTGTACACTTAATTACAATGATTCAAGTATTAAATCAATTGTATACAATTCCATAGCAAACAATATGAAAAGTTTTGAATCAATTTTTAGTTGATTGATAAATTAAGTTTGTATAAATTAAAGAATGAAGTAGGCAAAGATTTGTATAAAGATTTGAAATAAATTTTAAAGTAATATAAATAATTAATAATAATTGTTGCAGAATTTGTCCAAAGTGGATTATTATTCTGTTATGTTTAGTTTTTGAGATAAAACCTATTACGTAATAGATAAATCTGTACATTCATTACATTCTTCTTTGATGCAATTTTGTAAACTATCAAAGTGTTTACAACTGATATTACCAGAAGTTGAATGCTAAGTTTCCGGTATCATTTCGAATTGTAGTGGTTAAAACGAATAATTATGTAAAATGTAATTAAAGTTGACAATCAATTAATTAAAATTGCAAATAATTAAAAAGAAAATAGTTGCAACTATTTCTGTATACTTAATTACAATATTTCAAGTATTAAATCAATTGTATACAATTCAATAGCAAACAACATGAAAGTTTTGAATCAATTTCTAGTTGATTGATAAATTAAGTTTGTATAAATTAAAAAATGAAGAAGGCAAAGATTTGTATAAAGCTTTGAAATAAATTTTAACGTAATATAAATAAATAATAATAATTGTTACATAATTTGTCCAAAGTGGATTATTATTCTGCAATTAAAGAATGAAGAAGGCAAAGATTTGTATAAAGCTTTGAAATAAATTTTAAACTAATATAAATAAATAATAATAATTGTTACAGAATTTGTCCAAAGTGGATTATTATTCTGCTATGTTTAGTTTTTGAGATAAAACCTATTACGTAGTAGATAAATGTGTACATTCATTACATTCTTCTTTGATGCAATTTTGTAAACTATCAAAGTGTTTACAACTGAAATTATCAGAAGTTGAATGCTAAGTTTCCGTTATCATTTCGAATTGTAGTGGTTTAAGAAACCATTTGATCTGAATAATCTATAGTAGACTTATCTTTAAGAACAGCAAATCGATTGTTGGCTTGTAGAAACATCACGAATGATATAAATCTCTCCTTTTTTTTAGTTTACAATGAAAAATATGTTTTGGGGTGATTTTATTGTTATTTCTAAGTGTTTCAACTAAATGAGTCGTGGACTGATGGAGATTTTCTTGTATACAGTCAACGTGTTAAATAATGTATGTGATGCTTCGAGTATTTTCCATTAAATAATAGTTGAAGATCATTAAAATCAGTCTACAAAGTTGATTGATTAATTGCTTGTCCAAAAATGGTATCGGTATAAATGTTGCATATTTTTTGAGACAAAACCTGAAGCGATACATAAAAATTGTGTATTCTGGGAGAGAGAAAGGAGAAGAGAGAAGAGAATTGGTAGAGAATGAGAATGGGATTTGTATTTTGAAAGTGTATTGGTGGAATGCACGAGTTAAAATTCAATTCACGCAAATCCTGAAACGAGCGCCAGAAAAACCCAATCAGGGCCGGGACAGTAATAAACTGTAACCGTACCTGTAACCAGCGCAAAACAATAGAAATTCCAAAATAGTCCATCAGAACCATGTAACAAATACAATAACTCGGGGTCCTCGGCGCCTTCCCCCCTGATGGCGCCGGCTGCATTCTCCACGTGCCCCGATAAATCACGGGGGCCCCCGCCAGGCGTCTCACGAGCGCACAAACAATGAAACAATGGGGGGAATAAAACACGGCGACATCACTTTGTTTATTCCGTATAATTGTTGGCGTGAGCATGCACTCTTACTCTTCTTACTCTAAAACTCTAACTCTATACCGTCCCCATCCCGTTTCGTCCTTCCTTCCTACCTACCTACCTTCACGTTCATCCATCCATCCATCCTTTCCGTCCTCCTCCAACGCAAGCGAAACCACATCCTTCCTCCTTCGTTCCTCCGCAGCACGCTTACACACGCCGCCCCGGATTGATGGAGAGGATCCGCTCCACCACATTATTTCACCTCGCGTTCGGTTTCCGAATCGCTACAGCCCTTCTTATCACGAAACCGGTACTCCTCCTTTCGTGTCACCTGGTTCCTAACCATTACGTGACATTCATTCCTCATTTATTGTACCTCGTAAATATTACCTGACAACAACCTCACGATATGCAAATTATAAACAAACTCGAGCATTATGTGCGCTTAATCTCCTTTATACTACCATTTATTACTTCATTTGTTCGTACGCTTTTCAACCACCTATTTATTCTCCAAAAACGTGCCAATAAAAGCTCATCCGTTCAACCATTATTATCAACCCCGCAATTTTCACGCCACTCGAAAACGTGCAAGCCTCTAAATTACGTTACAAGACGTCCCGCCAAGGTGGTACCAAGCTCAAACCGCAAACAGCACCCACCCTCTCATGATTTACACGCAACTTTTCATTCAACTACAAAAATAAAATACATTTCAAAATTTACTTATTAATTTATTACCACAACTACAAAGCAATGCACAAACTAAACAACAAGATTAATCAAAACAAATTAGTTTACTAAATTAATAATTTCAGTATTTTCCTACTAATAACTAAGTTTATATAATTTTAACATGTCGAAAGTACTTTGACACCATTTATTTAAATTGACATAAATGTCATTGTCTATGTCACTATAAATAACATATGACATAAATGACATTCTAGGTTACACAATCACTCTATAAATGACAAATATGTCAGATTAGGTTATGGTTCCTTGACTAACCATTTGACAAAACAAATTCCAGTTTCATATAGTAATTGGTACATCTAAAAAAACATATGTATTCCATCATTATCTTCACACAAAACATTGCAGAAATTTACAACAATATTAATCAAAATTAAATTACTAATCAAAACAAATAATTTGCTAATAAGTAAGTTTGTCTAAATTTAACAAATATAAAGTACTTGAGTAAATCAATTAAATGTGAAAACACTGCTTTTCCACATATATTTTTCAACTTTGAACGCGTATTACAGCAATATGGATAAGAGCACAGGAATGTATCTATGATTTCCCAAACATTCAGCTTTCATGAGCATATATTGGATTCATTCTATCTACTATATTTTTCGAGTAAATCAATGAAATGTGAAAACACTGCTTTTACGAACGTTCTAATTTCAATTTTTCAATTTTGAACGCGTATTACAGCAATATGGATAAGAGCACAGGAATCTATCGATACTTGCTACATGCCCCAAACATTCAGCTTTCATATGCATATATTGGATTCATTCTATCTATTATTATAGTTAATTTTAACATGTCGAAAGTACTTTGACACCATTTATTTAAATTGACATAAATGTCATTGTCTATGTCACTATAAATGACATATGACATAAATGACATTCTAGGTTACACAATCACTCTATAAATGACAAATATATCAAATTAGGTTATGGTTCTTTGACTAAACATTTGACAAAACCAGTTTCATATAGTAATTGGTACACCTAAAAAAACATAAATTACTAATCAAAACAATTCATATATAGAATTATTGTGATATACAGAAAAGTTAGATTATTTTTTTTTATATCTTTAATCTATATGAAATTAGAATTATTTTATTCATTATTTAAGTAAAAATTATGACTTTGTGAATTATTGTGAAATATTAAAATATATAGCAAAATTAATCCATAAGTTACAATAAAATAGGGTCATTTTGACCAATATTTAGTACTTGTGTTTCAATTATGTGTCTGTAATAGGTACGGGTTAAAACAAAAACTACTAGATTATTAATAAAACAGTTTATAAATGGTTTCTCATAAGGAATTGATTGGAACTTCATTATTATATAATCAATTGTAAAGTCATGAATAATAATCAAATGAAAACGAATCAATTTAAAACTGAACAAACAAAATAACTAAAAAAATTATTAGATTTAGAATATATAAATTTAATACTAATAACAATTATTGTTACAATTATACAAAAAAATAATTGCAAACAGGGAAAAGTTTAAACGAAAAACACATAAATCGTTGTAATTGGCAATATTTTTTTTATTCAACTTAATTTGACTTGATTCTGTTTAATAAATATTCTACAACATTATTTGTGTGTTTTTGTTGAAGCTGTGTAATTCAATAGATTACGAAACAAATATATTGTAAATATAAGAGAAATTGAGAAGTGAATGAAAATAAAACGAACGAAGTCTAAATAATGTTTCGTGTCGTATTGAAATATATGCGTTACACGAGTATTTGAAAGTGCAGTGGATAAAGTAAAAGAAACTGCGAACCTCTGTCTCTTTAGTTTATTTTTTTTTGTAGCAACAGCAGCAGCAAACAACAGAGATTATATAGGACATTGTCGAGTGGAAAACAGTTGTAGCTCTCATGGAACACTCGATATAGGTCGTGATCTTGGTTGGTTTACGTAAAGCAGATACGGAATATAGGAGTCCTCGTATAATTTTCATTGTGTTAATGCAAACGCGATTATTCTTTTAATCCGAAAGCAATTACATGGCAATATGTACAAGACGACAAATGATAAGAACATGTAATAAATCCAGATGCGATAATTAAAATTGCTTTTGCTTGTTATACCTCACTGATTTTTGATTAATTGTTAAATACGAATTGATCGATTTAATTAATTTAATTAAATTAATTAAGTAAGGATTGATTTAGCTGCAATTAACAATTTGGATAGATGATGGTATTGTTGGAGATGGAATGTGGGACCACCCTTCCTGTAATAAAAACTCTATTTATTATTTGGTTTTCTGCTGCATATATTTCGTGTCTTTTTTTTATTGTTGGTTGTTTTGCTCCGTTCCGGACAATTGATTTAATATCGTGGCCTAACTGAAACTGGCAGGGCTTGTGGTGAGGAGCGGGCGTATTTCGTGGATGCTGCATCTACCTGCGGTGCATGTGGGATGAAGACCATCCAAAGGAGACTCATTAATATAACCACTTGTCCGCACAATTAAAATATATAATCGTATCGGAACAATTTATATTATTGATCGACGATTAAAGGCCCCCGCGGCTCCACCATCCAAATATCGTTCGTTACACCACATCCACACAATACCCGAATGGACAACAACCGCGCATAACTTTCGCATCTCGCCAACAAATTAAGACCAACTCCTCGCATGAATCATACGTAATCAATGCAAACTGCTTTCCATCTTCACTTTATATTATACCAACTTTCATATAATATTCTATAACTCTTCAATCATCAATATAATAATAATATTGGTCTTATGCACACTAGGAATGGCATGTGACATAAATGTCATTGTCTATGTTACTATGAATGACATATGACATAAATGACAGTTCAGGTTATCATACAATCAATCCATAATTAACATATGACAACAATGAAAGTTTAGGTTTTAATACTACCACATTATAATTGACATAGACATAAATGACAGTTTAAGTTATTATATAATCACACTATAATTAAAATATGACATAAATGAAACTTTAAGTTATGATACAATCATACTATAATTGACATATGACATAAATGACAGTTCAGGTTATGATACAATCAATCCATAATTAACATATGACAACAATGAAAGTTTAGGTTATGATACTATCACACTATAATTGACATATAGATAAATGACTGTTTAAGTTATGATATAATTACACTATTATGTAATCATTTGGCGCCTCCCCACACCCCTCCATTACATAAAAGAAACGCGTATTACAGCAATATTGATTCCCCAAACATTCAGCTTTCATATGCATATATTAGATTCATTCTATCTATTATAGTTTTCGAGTAAATCAATGAAATGTGAAAACACTGCTTTTTCGAACGTTCTATTTCAATTTTAACTTTGACGCGTTTACAGCAATATGGATTAGAGCACAGGAATGTATTATACTTCTGGATTCCCCAAACATTCTAGCTTTCATATGCATTATTGGATTCATTCTATGCTATTATAGTTTTTGAGTAAATCAATGAAAATGTGAAAACACTGCTTTTTCGAACCGTTCTAATTTCAATTTGTTCAACTTTTGAACGCGTATTACAGACAGATATGGAAAATGATTCAGGATAGTCTCAAAATTTTAATTCAAGATATCTATATTTCAATTTTTCAACTTTGAACGCCTATTATCAGCAATATGGATAATGTACACAGGAATGTATCTAACTTGCTGGATTCCCCAAACATTCAGCTTTCATGTGCATATATTAGAAGATTTAATATACTGGCTGAAGATTCCCCAAACATTCAGCTTTCATATGCATATATTGATTCATTCTATCTATTATAGTTTTCGAGTAAATCAATGAAATGTGAAAACACTGCTTTTTCGAACGTTCTAATTTCAATTTTTCAATTTTAAACGCGTATTACAGCAATATGGATAAGAGCACACGAATGTATCTATACTTGCTGGATTCCCCAAACATTCAGCTTTGATTAGCATATATTGGATTCATTCTATCTATTATAGTTTTGAAGTAAATCAATGAAATGTGCTTTTTCGAACGTTGTAATTTCATTTTTTCAACTTTGAACGCGTATTACAGCAATATGGATAAGAGCACAGGAATGTATCTATA
>NW_017096665.1:72134-125047 GCF_001412225.1 Nicrophorus vespilloides
CCAAACATTCAGCTTTCATATGCATATATTGGATTCATTCTATCTATTATAGTTTTCGAGTAAATCAATGAAATGTGAGAACACTGCTTTTTCGAACGTTCTAATTTCAATTTTTCAATATATTGGTACACCTAATATGTATAGACAAGTTTTAAAAATGATATAGCAGACGCGCAATCCGGGACTTCTCTTTTTCTTACAATTCATTTTACTCATGAAGTTCATGTGATTCATATAAAGGATGGAAACATCGAATAGTTTTTAATTTACAAAATAGAACATTATATAAGTTTTCAATTGTGTTTTATGACACACAATGTCGATGCACTATAATCTTGTTATAACTAAAACTTGTTTTTCTTGGAGAAATTACATAACTTTATTTTACAAAAAGTGGATTTTCCATGTATCTACTCAGAAT
Source organism: Nicrophorus vespilloides (assembly GCF_001412225.1). Lineage (NCBI taxonomy): Eukaryota > Metazoa > Arthropoda > Insecta > Coleoptera > Silphidae > Nicrophorus > Nicrophorus vespilloides. The sequence goes on from NW_017096665.1 coordinate 72,556, forward strand.
TAAATGACTTGTATTGCTTCACAGAAACTTTTGTGGGAAAAAAACTAATTAAAAATAAATCCCAATAATTACTTTTCCATGTTAACAGTGTTAGGTACAATTCTCAACAATACGTACAAATAAATGTATATAAAGAAGCAATCAAATAGCAAATGCAAATCAGTAGTAATTAAAACGAAATGGAAAACGCCACGACGTTAAACGAAACCGAGATTAAGTTCAAATTGACTGACTACAGTCTATTTATAGTAACACTTGCGTCGAGCGCTCTGATCGGCATATATTTCGGGGTTAAAGGTAGAAAAAAACAGAGCTCCGCAAATGATTACTTTTTGGGTAACAAATCGATGCATTCATTTCCCATCGCTTTATCATTAATATCTTGGTATGTATCATAATTAAATTATATCAGAAAAGTTGTAATTATTATTTTTTTTTTATAGTAATATTTCGGGAATTACAATGATTGCTATACCAACAGACGTTTATAGATTCGGTGCGCACTTTTGGATGGCCGCTGTAGCAACTCAAATGTGCATTTTCGTAGGCTATTTCATAACGATACCAATATTTTTCAATTTAGGCGTATCTTCGACTTTCGAATATCTAGAAATGAGATTTAGTGCAAAACTTAGGAGATTCGCATCCGCTTTGTATACTTTCAACATGTTTTCCTATTTACCTATAGTAGTTTACGTACCAGCTTTGGTTTTATCTCAAGGTGAAGCAAAAAAATTATTTAATAAAATTATAAACTTAAATTAATGAATTTTAGTAACTGGATTTTCGATCCATATTATAACTGTGTCTGTATGCGCGGTTTGCATTTTTTACACTACGATTGGAGGAATCAAAGCTGTGGTTTGGACTGACGCTTTACAAAGTATAGTGATGATTGGATCTGTTATAGCTATAGTTGTTATTGGCACTGATAACTCTGGTGGTGTAAAACAAGTGATTGAAGAGTGCAAGAAAGGTGATTTATTTGAAATCGAGTGAGTGATGATTAATTAAACAAGTTACATTTAAATGATTACAAGTTAAATTAGTTATAGAATGGATCCAACTATAAGAGATACAGTTTGGTCGTTAGCTGCGTCGATGTTTTATTGGCTAAACTTCATAGCTGTTGGACAGAGCAGCGTGCAAAAGTGTTTAGCTTTACCGACGTTCAAAGAAATTAAGAAGTATACTAATCATTATTCATTGTAATTAAATGATAATTAATATTCTTTTGAAGAGCATTTTACATTGTCGGAATTGGACTTGGCGTAATTCTCTATGGAAGCGTTTATATTGGTTTACTGATTTACGATAAATACAACAAATGCGATCCACTACTTACTAAAAAGATACAAGTCGCAGATCAGATATTGCCTTATTACGTTTTGGATGTAATCAACAAAGTCCCTGGTTTAGGTGGACTCTTCATAGCTAGCATCTTCAGTGGCGGAATTAGGTAATAACTTATTAAAATTATCCACAATTTGATTAAATATTTCTTTTTTTCAAAGTACTTTATCTGCAGCAATGAACGCTCTTTCCTGTACAATCTACAATGATTTCATTGCTGTATACATGCCAATCGACTACCCACAAGAGAAAGTTGGGAATATTTTGAAATTAACTGTAGTACTTGTTGGTGTAATCTGCACTGTCCTCGTGTTTATAATCGAACAACTTGGAAGTATCCTACCTTTAGCCATCTCTTTACCAAGTATATCAGCTGGTCCTTTAGTAGGATTATTCCTCATGGGAATGCTTGTACCAACGATAAACTCAAAGGTAAGTAGCAAATACTTAAGAAATATCAAATAATTAAGATATTTATTAAATAATTAATCCAAGGGCGCTTTGTACGGATGTATTTCATCCGTTGTCTTATTGATCCTAATGGTATTAGGATCCTTCTACTACAAGATGCAAAAGTTAATAACATTCGAAACTAAACCCACGTCCACTGAGAGCTGTTCAACACCTTTCAACGTCACAACACCGTAATAACGTTATATAATTTATTATTTTTTATTAATTATTGTCGATTTAGAATTCATCCGGAGACAGATTGGAAGCCGTTTTATCTATTCAGGATATCGTTTTATTACTATTCCTTGATCGGAGTATGCACCGTGTTCTTCGTAGGATGGATTGTCAGCTACTTTTCCAAAGCAGATCAAAAACAGGTTCAAAAGAAGTTAATTAGTCCGTTGATGCATTGGGCGATGTCGGATGATCTACTTCCACCCACCTATAATGATGTCAAAGAGAATTTAGAATTAATGGAAGAAATCACAGAAAAACAATAAATTAATTATGATATTTTTTCCAATTTCATATCTAGTTATCCATTTCCTGTTGATTTCATTTGGTTTCTTAAACTAGGTTAGGTTTTTCAGTTACAATTTCATCAATTACCTTAAATGATTAAGATTAAGATAAGTTAAGTGTGAATAGTTTATTATAGGTTAGGTTAAGATTGTGTTATAATATATAAGTTATTTAGTTATACAACCTTGTTTTATAATAGTATCATCATCCATGCTATTAGCAATTTGTAGGGTGTATCATTATACGTTATATCACTTATAAGTCCAATTTTTACTATATAATAGTTGATACATCTTAAAGACATATGTAGCTCATGTGATATATGTATATATATTAAATCTTATACTTTACATGTATTTACTTATTTATTTCAGATCACGTTCTTACTAAAATTATTAAGTAACATAACTACAAATATAAGTTAGTACAATATCTTACATATTGTATGTACTGTATTCTATTAACTAATTATAAGTAATGCTTATACTATTTAAAGTTGTTATATGAACTGGTAATAGTGCACTTTATATAATATATGTAATTAGTTGAAAAGTTATAGCAAAAACTAAACATAAATTGCTAGATAATGAAATAATGTATAAACAAAAACATTTTTTAACATTTATTTATGTTTTTAATCATCTCTCAAAGCAGTAATTAAACGATACGTATAGCCTCAAAATAATTAAGGAAATCTTAAGTGAACAAAAATTATCCTCTATAATTGCATTTTCATGTTAATAGTGATTAGTGATTAGTAATAATAAATAAGAAAAGAAATGTATATAAGGAAAAGTAATTTGCAATAAATCAATTAAAATTAGTAAAATGGAAAACGCGACGACGTTAAACGAAACCACGATTAAATTCAATCTGACTGATTACAGTCTCTTTATAGTAACACTTGTATCGAGCGCTTTGATCGGTATATATTTCGGGATTAAAGGTAGAAAAAAGGAAAATTCAGCAAACGATTACTTTTTGGGTAATAAATCGATGCACACGTTTCCTATTGCTTTATCTCTAATATCATGGTATGTACTTTATACTTGTTATAAAGAAATTTGTAATTAATTTGTTATATTTTTAGTAATATGTCAGGAATTACTTTGATTGCTATACCTACAGATGTGTATAAATTCGGTGCGCAATTTTGGATGGCCGCTGGATCAACTCTAATGTGCATTTTCATTAGTTATTTTATAACGATACCGATATTTTACAATTTAGGCGTATCCTCGACTTACGAATATTTAGAAATGAGATTTAACGCAAAAATTAGAAGATTCGCATCCTCTTTGTACACTTTCAACATGCTTTCCTATTTACCTATAGTTGTTTACGTTCCAGCTTTGGTTTTATCTCAAGGTGAAAGAGAATTATTGAAAAAAATTGTGAAAATTAAGATGTTTAATTATAGTTACTGGATTTCCGATACACATAATAACCGTGTCGGTTAGTATCGTCTGTATTTTTTACACGACGATTGGAGGAATTAAGGCCGTAGTTTGGACGGATGCTTTACAAACTGTAGTGATGATTGGATCGGTTGTAGCTATTATTATCATTGGGACTGCGAATTCTGGTGGTATAAAGCATGTAATTGAAGAGTGTAAGAATGGTGATCTCTTTGATATAGAGTGAGTGCTGTTAACTAAGCTAATTACTTTGAAATTAATTACATTTTGTAATCAGCTATAGCATGGATTTGACTGTAAAGGATACAGTTTGGTCGTTACTAATAGCATCTACTTTCTATTGGGTAAATTTCATAGCTGTTGGGCAAAGCAGCGTTCAAAAGTGTTTAGCTTTACCGACTTTCAAAGAAATTAAAAAGTATACTAATCATAATTAATTATAATTAAAGTTAATGATAATATTATTTTTTAAGAGCCTTTTTCATTTTCGCAATTGGATGGGGCTTACTTCTATTAGGAAGTGTTTACATCGGTCTACTGATTTACGCTAAATACAACAAATGCGATCCAATACTTACTAAGAAGATTCAAGTTGCAGATCAGATATTGCCTTACTACATTTTAAATGTAATCAACAAAGTGCCTGGTTTGGGTGGACTCTTCATAGCAAGCATCTTCAGTGGTGGTATTAGGTAATAACTCATTAAAATTATCCACAATTTGATTAATTATTTATTGTTTTCAAAGTACTTTATCTGCAGCACTGAATGCACTCTCCTGCACAATCTACAACGATTTCATTGCTGTATTCATGCCACTCGACTATCCACAAGAGAAAGTTGGGAAAATTTTGAAATTAACTGTAGTACTCGTTGGTATAATCTGCACTGTTCTCGTCTTTATAATCGAACAACTTGGAAGTATCTTACCTTTAGCGATTTCTTTACCAAGTATATCAGCTGGTCCTTTGGTAGGATTATTCCTCATGGGAATGCTTGTACCATCGATAAACTCAAAGGTAACAAAGAAATACAACAAATAATTAAAATACTAATTTAGCAAATATTCCAAGGGCGCTTTATACGGCAGCATTTTATCCGTCATCTTGTTGATCGTAATGATATTAGGATCATTCTATTACAAGATGCAAAAGTTGATAACATTCGAAACAAAGCCAACGTCCACGCAGAGTTGTTCAACACCTTACAACGTCACAACGACGTAATTACGTAATAATGTTATAAGCACTGATTAATTATTGTTGATTTAGGCTTCGCACTAAGGATACAGATTGGAAACCGTTTTATCTATTCAGGATATCGTTTTATTACTATTCCTTGATCGGCATTTGCGTCGTGTTTATCGTAGGATGGATTGTCAGCTACTTTTCTAAAGCAGACGAGAAACAGGTCGAAAAAAAGCTAATTTGTCCGTTGATGCATTGGGCGATGTCGGATGATCTTCTTCCACCCACCTATAGTGTTGTCAAAGAAAGTGTGGAATTAACGGAATAAATCATAGATGAACAATAAATAATATTAGGTTTTCTTTCCCGTTTCATATCTATTTACCCATTACCTACTAATTTCTTTTCTTTTCTTGAAGTTAAGTTAAGTTGGGATATTTATAAATAAGTTAGGTTTTTGCAGTTTTAATTCTAAAATGATATTAATTAATATGTTAAGTGTGCATAGTCTATTACATATTAGTTTTTTGTTACACAACTTAATTATTATCAATTTTGATGCTTTATCACTTTTAACCTCAGGTTTTACTATATTGGTAAATATTAGAGACATATTAAATCTTATACTTTACATGTATTCACTAATTACTTTCAGATCGCAAATAAAATTTGGTTCACTCGAATGTTTCACATATTGTGAATACAGCACAACTATTTGTTATAACTAATGCTCATCCTCTTTATAGTTGTTATACGAACTTGTGATAGTGCACTTAATATAATATATATAATTAGTTGGAAAATTTATAGTAAAAACCAAACTTAAGTTACTGGAAAATAGAATAATGTAAAAACACAAACAAAAATCTTACATTTATTTTCTATAAACACTATAATTAATCAGATTACTCGAGGAACAAAAAGTAATTGCGTTTTTATGTTAAAAGTGCATAGTGCGTATAAATATATAAGAAATAAATGTATATAAGGAACGATAAATTACAAGAATAAATCAATTGAAAATATAAATAAAATGGAAAACGCGACGACGTTAAACGAAACCGCGATTAAATTCAATCTGACTGACTACAGTTTCTTTATAGTAACACTTGTATCGAGCGCTTTGATCGGTATATATTTCGGGATTAAGGGTAGAAAAAAGGAGAGTTCAGCAAATGATTACTTTTTGGGTAATAAATCGATGCACACGTTTCCTATTGCTTTATCTCTAATATCATGGTATGTACTTTATCTCTTGTTACAAGAAAATTTGTATTTATTTAGATTTTTTTTAGTAATATCTCAGGAATTACCTTAATTGTTATACCTACAGATGTGTACAGGTTCGGTGCGCAATTTTGGATGACTGCTGCATCAAGTCTAACGTGCATTTTCATTGCTTATTTTATAACTATACCAATATTTTACAATTTAGGTGTATCCTCGACTTACGAATACTTAGAAATGAGATTTAGTGCAAGAATTAGAAGATTCGCATCTTCTTTGTACACTTTCAACATGCTTTCCTATTTACCCATAGTTGTTTACGTTCCAGCTTTGGTTCTATCTCAAGGTTAAAAAAAAGATTATTGGAAAAATTGTGAAAACTAAGATGTATAATTTCAGTTACTGGTTTTCCGATACATGCAATAACTGTATCGGTTAGTGTCGTTTGCATTTTTTACACGACAATTGGAGGAATTAAGGCCGTAGTTTGGACAGATGCTTTACAAACTGTAGTGATGATTGGATCGGTTGTAGCTATTATTATCATTGGTACTGCGAATTCTGGTGGTATAAAGCATGTAATTGAGGAGTGTAACAATGGTGATCTCTTTGATATTGAGTGAGTGCTATTAACTAAGCTAATTACTTTAAAATTTATTACATTTTATAATCAGTTATAGCATGGATTTGACTGTAAAGGATACAGTTTGGTCGTTACTAATAGCATCTACTTTCTATTGGGTGAACTTCATAGCTGTTGGCCAGAGCAGCGTTCAAAAGTGTTTAGCTTTACCGACTTTCAAAGAAATTAAGAAGTAGACTAATCATAATTAATTATAATTAACGTTAATGATAATATTATTTTTTAAGAGCCTTTTTCATATTCGCAATTGGATGGAGCATACTTCTACTAGGAAGTGTTTACATCGGTCTACTGATTTACGCTAAATACAACAAATGCGATCCGCTACTTACTAAGAAGATTCAAGTCGCAGATCAGATATTGCCTTACTACATTTTGGATGTAATCAGCAAAGTGCCTGGTTTAGGTGGTCTCTTCATAGCTAGCATCTTCAGTGGAGGAATTAGGTAATAACTCATTAAAATTATCCACAATTTGATTAATTATTCATTGTTTTCAAAGTACTTTATCTGCAGCTATGAACGCTCTTTCTTGCACAATCTACAACGATTTCGTTGCTGTATACATGCCACCTGAGTACCCTCAAAAAAAAGTTGGGAATATATTGAAATTGATAGTTGTACTTGTTGGTATAATCTGCACTGTTCTTGTATTCATCATTGAACAACTTGGAAGTATCCTACCCTTAGTCGTTTCTCTACCAAGTATATCAGCTGGTCCTTTAATAGGATTGTTCCTTGTGGGAATGCTTGTACCTTCGGTAAACTCAAAAGTAACTAGCAATTAAATCAAATAAATAAGATATTTATTAACCAAATATTTCAAGGGCGCTTTGTATGGGAGCGTTTCAGCTGTTATTGTATTAATCCTAATGGTATTTGGATCATTCTACTACAAGATGCAAAAGTTTATAACATTCGAAACAAAGCCAACGTCCACTGAGAGTTGTTCGACCACTTTCAACGTCACATCGATGTAATTACATTATATATTATTTTAGCGTTGATTAATTGTTTGTCGATTTAGGTTTCACCCTAAGGAGACAGATTGGAAGCCGTTTTATCTATTCAGGATATCGTTTTATTACTACAACTTGATCGGCCTATGCATCGTGTTTATCATCGGATGGATTGTCAGCTACTTCTCGAAAGCAGATCAAAAACAGGTTGAAAAGAAGCTAATTAGTCCGTTCATGCATTGGGCGATGTTGGAAAATCTACTTCCTCCCACGTATAGTGCTGTCAACGAGAATTTAGAATTGACGCAAGACGCTACAGTTAATGAATAAATGCAATTTGGTTTACCTTTTCTTACTTCTTACACATTTCATTTGTTTTCTTCGATTTAAGGTAAGTTAATAGATATTAAGATAGAAATCATTTGATGTGCGCATAGCTTAGTTTTTTTTTCTTCTTAAAAAACTTGGGCGGATATATCCGCCGCACGGGCGTACTTTTATAATTTTATTTATTTTTTTTTAATTATGATTGATTTGAGTTTGAATTGATTATAGGTTTCTTTATCAATTTAATTTGTCTTCAAGTAAAGATAGGTTTGCGTGTGTTATAATAGGTTAGGTTACGATTTCCTTTTATTAAGTTAAAAACTAAGAGAAAATTAGGTTAAGTTTGGATAGGTTAGGGTTTTCAGTAGGTAAGAATTACACAATACCGCAATGCTGAAACTACAAAAAAGAAGTTTAGTAAATTTTAAGTTTAGGATAGATTAAATTAGGTTAAAATACTACAGATTATAATAAAACAAAACAAAAATAAGGTAGATTCAATTAAGTCAATTTTAATTTGAATTGCGAACGTTAATAAATTGTTTTTGTTTTTTTTTTTGTCAATATTTTATGAATTGACTTGTAAATCTTGAACACGAAAATAAGATATTAAGATTTATTACGTTACAATCACTTTTCACGCTATGCCAACTTGCAGTAATTTACTTGTTTCTATTTGCCTGCATGCACATGTTTCAATTTCGAACGACGAACGATACTTCTTCTCTGTTTTTCTTTTTCTACTTCTTCGTCCCGTTTTACAACTTTCCCCAAAGCTTGAATAGGGACAACAATGAACATTGTCGGGTCTTTTCAAGAGCGCAATAAAAAGGTCAACTTCCAATATATAACATATAACTTCTTCCTTCCTTACTCAACCACTCACAGATGTCATTTATTTAACCCTTTTTTTTCATTGTTACTTACCCGGATATTTCGACTTGTTAAAATCTGAATTTAATGGTTTGTGTATGTTTGAAAAATTATCGAAATGATTAAAAAAAAAATGTCTTGTTTTCTGTAATATAAAATTATTGATTACTAATGAAATGATGTTTGGTATTGTATTTCTCGAATAATCTTGGATGAAGATCTTTGAAGATCGATGATCTTTGTTCTATCGAAAGAACTTTAATGGACTTAAGTGTATAATTGTGAATATTTATTAAAAAAAACAATTTTCCTGAAAAATTGTTTTTATGACTAGTGTAAAATTATTGATTACTAATGAAATAATATAATGTAGAAGGTGAGAAATTCAGCTTTCATACGAGTGGTCGATGATGCAATTATTTCAAGGGGTTGTCGAGAAATTCAGGAAAAACTGACCTCTTACCTAACCTAACATCTAATTCTAAAATGTAAGTATGCTCGTTGGAAAGGTGAGATATTCAGCTTGAACGAGATAATTTCTCGAATTATCTCTTTATTAACTCAATATAAATTTAGTGAACTTAAGTATATAATTATGAAGGATTTGAATAAAAAGGAATATTTCTTAATCTGAAATTTCTAATTTTTCCAAAAAAAAAAATTTTTTTTCATGGCTAGTGTAAAATACATTAGTAATAATATAATTTAGTATTTCTCTTTGTTAACTCAATATAAGTTTTATCAACATTTGTTAATCTGAATCTGGTTTGTTAATTTTAGAAGAATTAACGAATTAATTAAAGAAAGTGAAACTCATGAAGTTATATAAAACTATTGATTACTAATGAAATAATATAATGTAGAATTTCTCAAATAATCTCTTTGTTAATTCAATATAAATTTAGTGAACTTAAGTATATAATTATGAAGATTTAGAAAAAAAAAGAAGCAATATTTCTTAGTCTGAAACTGGATTTTCTAATTTTTCAAAAATTAACTAATTAATTTTTCAAAAAAAAAATTGTTTTAATGGCTAATGTAAAAATATTACTTACTAATGAAACAATATAATGAAGCTGGTTTGTTAATTTTTGAAAAATTAACGAATTAATTAAAAAAAAGTGAAACTCATGAAGTTGTATAAAATTATTGATTACTAATGAAATATTATGAGACAAATATCGAATCTAAGAATTACATTGTTTAAAATGAGGATTTAGTAGTAAAATTAATTACAATTAATTAAGATTTGGTATAGACATTTAATGTTTTTGGGTGAATTCGAATTAGAAAAACGAACGCTGTGACGTTATCTGGACATCTTCATAGGAGCGCAGCTTATTATCATTAATAACGTGTCATATTTTCTTTTTTTTTTTTTGGTCTCTCCTGATATTTATTATTATGTATAAAGGGAATGGTAAATATCCGAAATTTACAAGAGATAAACGCATAGATACATCTGCAGATAAGGCCTGACGGAGGTCGCACTAAGTCAAACAATAAGTAGTCAAAGTCGAAAACGCCATAAATTACTCTGCAAGTGCCCGTCTGCATGGAAACGGGGGGTGGGACCACTTACCGTTTGTTGTCTCTCCTCCTGCCCATATATCCCTACTATGACCATACCACCACAAACACAATTTGAGTGTGTGTGAGAGAGAGAGATAGTGGATTGATTCGAATCTCCAGCGAGCAAACAACTTTCTCCAAACCAAGAGAATCAACGATAAATAAGGGAAAAGACAATTTGAATACTCTCAACGTGCATGCGTATTTTCCTTTCCTTTCCTTTCCATGTTTTTGTTTTTATTCTTATTATTTGTTTCGGTGGTGCTGCGAAAGAGGAAATTTATGTACGTTCCAGAGGGCGCGACACCATCGAAATGGGGTGCTGACACGAGCTTGTCATATACTTAACACGGAAAGGTTAATCTCGTACCTCTGTTGTTACATACTTATTTCGTTATTTTTTTTTACCTAAGTTTCACCTTCGTCGCATGCCCTAAACCACTCATACCTTATCACGCATCACCTGAAACGCAATAACTTATCCTAACTACGTTTCAAAGATCGAATTTGCATTCACCGAAGTTTACGTAATAAACGATGGATTCAAGAAAAAGTGAAGAAAGTCTCTTTTCCAAATTGATTCTTTTTTTTCTTCTTTTTTTCGGTATGAATTATTTATGAAACCCGCTTATCGTCGTGGTAAATCTGGCGCGGGGAGAGATTTATATGTCCATCGATAATTTATTTATTTCGCTTATTTTATTTTCGTTTCACATGTCTCAGGTAAAAATTTCTTGGGAGTTGGAAGAAGGAAAAAAAGGATTTTTTTTTGTTGTTCTGGCTTGGTCACAAAGGCAGTTTCTTAAGTTTTTTTTCCTTCTTTTAATTAAGACAATCATATAATTATTTCATAATAATAATAATATAGTTTCTATTCACACTGATCTATTTACAAACAAAATAATAAAAGTTAATATACAATTGTCACGGGCTAAAAGTCGGCCACGCGAAGATAGAGAGAAAAATAAAATAAAACGTAAAAAGGTGGAAAACTAAGAGCTGTTAGTTGTTACATATATATATAATAATCATACAATGTCATAATAATCATAATAATAATAATAATACAAATCCATGATATGGTCTCTTTATACACAACAATTTTACTAATTTTTTTATATATATATATATAGATTTATATTTTTTTCTGTTCGTTTGTTTTTTTTTTAATCTTTTTTTTAATACAATATTTATACAATGAAAGAAAAAAAAAATAATAAAAATGAAAAAATGATACATTAATAATTAAAATAACAATGAAGGAGTGAAGGTGTGTGATGTAGCGAAAACTGTCTTCGGACGAATCGTGGTCCGGTCCAGCTCGTGCGATGATGCACAAACACACAAACACACACTCACACTTACACAACAGGTTTACAAACAAAGGTGCGCGCATTTCGTCTCTCTTTCCTTCCTCCATCTTCCTCAAGAGACATCCAAAAAAAAAAAAGTACTACTACTACCAATAATAATCATAATAATAATAATGAAAAGAAAGATCCCATTTCCAAATTTAACCGAACTTAAGGAAAATCATTACGTATAATTTTGTATGAAAGAGATTTATATATATATAAAAAAACGAAAGAGATAGAGAGAGAGAAAGAGAGAAATTAACGTAGAATGTACAACAACAACACCAGTTTGCGGACAATAATTTTGTTCGTTATCACAGATATAAATAAATGCATTTACACGAAATTTACAACGGATTGCACGCGAGTTCTCGGCACTCACACAATATACATATATATATTAACTATTTCTTCTTCTTCATTCAATTTTTTTTTCTTCTTCTTCTTCTTTTTTTTTTTGTTGCACTTTGCCCAAGATCCAAAGGACAGCCAGACTTTATTCCTCAGGTAGATTATCTGGAAGAAGAAAAGAAAAAAAATCAAATTAGTACAAATTTAGTAATGCTGTAATAGATGAATTGATTCATTCATTATTAAATTGTAGTTATAAAATTAAGGAATTTTAACTTATTTTTATTTATTTAATGAATAATAATAAATTTATATAATTGTTCAATTAGTGATTTCTTGTGTGAAATTGCAAACAAATGTATGGGAATGATGAGATGGACAAGGAAGAATTAGTGGGATTGCAGTTGGTTTTGGTGTTTGGTGGGAGAGGAGATATGATTGATGGTCGATGGTATCTGAGTAATTGCGGGGTAATAACGTGTGGGGAGGTAATATGGTTGGTAAGCCAAATAAATGCCAGCCGATAATGGAAAGGGTGTGGAGAGAGAGGAGATATTGATTTAAAACAATGGATTCTCCGCGGGGAGCGAGACTGGAAACACTCTGGCACACTCACACACGCTTGTATATATGTATATATATGTGTGTATGTATGTGTACGCACACAGGCAAAGATAGAGAGAGAGAGATTTTGAGAGTGTAGGCAAAGCCTTAAACGGATGCATAAGAGAGGTCTTGTGGGACAGGTTTATAGGATTGAGTAACTCGCGGGGTTAGTTAGCGGTTGACCGAGCGGTAGGACCCATTCACTGATCAAAATCTGGCGTCATTTGTCAATGTCACGGAGGTGGCGATAGCAGGCATTCCTCATTGAGAATAATTTAGCGTGGGCACTTACCTAAGAGACACGGTCCAGCAAGGAGCGGCTCACACGGGTGACACGAATCCGCCGTTCATACTCTGAGGGCTGAGGATTAGAAGGTCGTCGTTAGTTAGATGTTACATATTGAAGCTTAAAAGCACTTACCTCTTGTAGAATGGTTTGAATGCGGCGTTGTCCGAGTTCGGGGCAGGCATCTGCGGTACCTGAGGCGGTTGCGGCCTCTGCGGCGAGTGCAACCTTCCGAATCCACCAAGGAAACTGGCCTGCGAGTAGCCGGAGTTGACTGTGGGAACTCCACCTATGCACGGTCCTTGGCCGGGTAGAAGGTTTCCAGCGACGCTCGGGAGTTTCATGCTTGGCGGCGTCTGCGGAGGTGTATCGGTCTGCACGTCCGGGAATCCTTGTTGACAATGGCTCGGAAGGAATCCGCCGCCTCCGCCGTACCTCGATGTGGGCAGCGCGAATCCGTTGCCTCCCAGCCACTGTTGCTGCTGCTGCTGGTGGTGCTGCGATGGGGGCGGCGGTGGTGGCGTCTTGCAGGCTGCGGTGTCGGCGAGAGACCAGATTTTTGGTTTGGATGGAGGTAGTGGGACGCCGCAGTCGGACGACTTCATCTCGGGCTTCAGACCGAACGTGTTGCCCAGTATGTGGTGCATGTGATTTCCGAGCAGATCGTCCTTCCTGTCGTCGTCCGTCATGTCGTCGTCGTCCAGATCCTTGCCGCTCCTCTCTGCTTTAATCCTGCCGTGCACATCTGAAACGCAAGAGGTCTTAATTGAAACGCAATCTAGAGCTATCAGAGATACAGTGAGAGAGGGGACTGATCCGATTAAAATGAATTGGGGGAAGCGCACACACCCTTACAAAAGCCGAAAGTGCGAACGTGCGAAGAGCACCCCACCATTATATCAATTACGTAACAAACATCATTTATATCTTCAAATTGAAAATCTAAATTTCCAATTGTATTCAAAGTAATATTTTGTTTTGCAACTAAACACTTCCTTGAAAATATTCTATACTTAATAGTAGTTAGTACAGATTAATACTTTGTAAGCAGCTTAAAGGTAAACAATGGATTTTAAGATTTCATACTTTTCAGAATTTCAGTTTACTAGCAAAAAAAAGATATTTATGTTTCGTATTTTTCTATAGTGAGGATTCATTATTGTCATTGTATAAACCGGGACGCCACTGGATTATGTAATTTACCTGTATCGTCCCGTTTGTCGTCGTCGTCCTTGTCCTTGTCGTCGCCGTCTGAGACGAGCGCGTCGTCATCGTCGTCCGTCTTGTTCTTCGGTTCCCAGGTCATCTTGTTCTCCTTCTTCAATCTCCGCCTGGCATTTGCGAACCACGTCGAAACTTGCGTCAGCGTCATCTTGGTGATGATGGCCAACATGATCTTCTCCCCTTTGGTCGGATACGGATTCTTCTTGTGCTCGTTCAACCATGCCTTCAGCGTCGCCGTCGATTCGCGCGTCGCGTTCTTGCGTCTCGCAGCCAGATCGTAACCAGCTCCGTACCTGTAAACGACAAACAAACACCGGAGTTGAAAACACTGAGAGGTTTCGGGTTTCCTTCTTTGTTGCGTGCGGATGATGGTCGTCGCGTGACGCCGAAACAGCCGAATTTGCATTAGCAGCAACCGAATATGCTTCGGCTATTAAATTTGTTACACCTCCTGTTCCATTGTGAAAAGCTGTCAGGCTGATATAGTGAGCGAGCGAGCGCGCCCACCCCTCCTCAACGGCATCCCCATCGGAGCGGGATTTGATTACGGCTAGAGTGGTTTCACCCCTATTAAACTCGCTCTCTTTCTCCCTCTCGTACTCTCACACATGCACACACTCTCTATCTTTTTTTTTCTTCTGTTGCGCGCCCCTATTTTTCATCGCACCACCCTCAATTCAGAAACGGGGGGGAAAAACAGACAAGGGAAAGGCGGCCGTCGATAAAACGTGTGGGGAAAATAAAGTTTTCTTCCATCCCGCAAACATTCTCTCTCTCACTCTTTCTGCTTCGGTTTGAGTCAGCGGAATTGTTTTTTTGAATTTTCTAGAGGGTTGTGGAGGTTGTTTTTTCTTTTTTTGTGGGAGTCGGAGAATGCGGCGGCCGCAGGACAAGTTTACGGCCGCCGTTGACATTCCGAAAAATACGAAATAAGCGTAACCGATTTTATCGACTATAAATACAAATGGTGCATTGCGATGGCAGCCGCCACCTGCGCCGCGACGCCGCAACAGCGCGCCAATCAATAGCGCTCTCCCTCTTCAGCCATTTTGTCTTGAAGCCATTCCGGACGGTTTTGCAAAACCGGGGAATTAGCCGCAACGAGGGGGGGGGAAGCGGATTGAATCCGAAAATCGGATGCAATCGATAAAACGACAAACACATCCATCCACCTTTATTATTCTAATGTATAGAGGAGATTCGAAACTTACCCGTAGGCAGCAAGCGCTGGATCGTATGGGTAATACCCTGTGGTTGGTTGAAGTCCGGCGCTCGTCCACGCCGACATATCGGCTGCCGCTCCTCCGGCATCCTTCAGCACGTATGGATTGCTCTGGTAGAACAAAAGAAAGAACAGAACGAAAATAAGCTTTTGTTACTCTCTTCGAGTTTAATGGACTTAATGGGAAAAGCACCATGGGACGTCACGCGACGTTCCCACGGCCGCAAAATCGATGCGCGACAAAACTTGTAACGTTTAATTGCACTCAATAAAAAGAAATAAAGATTTCATTTGGAGTCGCGCTTCGAGCGTTGCGGTTTCGGGTTGTTACTTCTCTATTATTATTTTTTTTTTTGGTCCAAACCCCCCAAGTATCCACACATCCAGGAAACCCGAGCTACTCTATATTTATTCTGTGAACGTAAATCTTTGCAAGGAAAAGTGAGACCTTTTATATATATATAGATATAGATGTGAGTGTGTGTTTGCAAGCTGGAAGGGAGAAGCCGCAGGGGAGCTAAGAAGATGGATAGAGGGTTTCGCGCTTAGAGTGGCTATAAAGGGAAAAAGAGGGAAACCTCATTTTCAACCACCGCTCGGTAAATTACTGGGCATTATCCAACAGTAAACAGCAGTCAATTGATAGAGTAATTGAAAGAGTTTCGAGCCGGAAAAAAAATATATATATAGATAGATATAAAGAGAAAGAAAGAGCGGAAACAACTTGTTGGATATTGCACCATTTTCCGGTAATATTACACTCTCAAGATTACCTCTTTAATTCACCTAACTTAAAAATTGTATTTCATCTTCCTTTTACATTTATCTCTTCATATTCTCTTAATATACAAGTTTAAACTAACAATTCTTTAACTTTTTGCCGTAAAACACTCATTGTCCCATCATTTGAATAAATATTTAAATATCCAAGAAACTTATGAATTTGATGTCTAGATGTCTAGAAAATCTTCTACATTTCTAATAATTAAATGATTTCTTTAATATATTCAGAATTGAATTGAAAACGTAATAAAATGAATGTTGAAATTGTCGGATGTCTTCATCTTTTGCCACTTCAGATAACTTTATTTATTTATTTATATATGTAATACTGTGTACACTCTTGTTGATGACGGGTTATCAGATAACAATCGAACGCGTTTGTTGTTATACTACTATCACCGACGTCGTCATTATTATTATTATTTGTGGATGCCGACAAGGGGCCGCAATCACGGCAGATTTAGTTCAATTCGATATCGATAACGGACGTTTTCAAAAGGCCCGATCCCAGCTGAGCTATTCAACAAATAAACTCAAACATATGTACATCTCATCCCTATAAATCTATTTATATATATATATATACCATTTAACAAACGATTTCTTTTTATATTAATGAAATAATGTAATGTTTTTAGAGTTGTCGTGGAACAAATTGGATTATATATTTTTTTTTACGTTGGGACTTTCTAAATCGATGTGTGTTCGAGAAATTTAAATAATCGATGGGGTTTTAGAGGTGTCTGCATATTTATGCTAATGATTTACAACAACAACAAAAAAAATATATTGCTAACGAGGTGACGCTTCGAAAATTTCAAATCGGGTCTAATGGGAGAGCGGATGGTGGAGCAGCGAGAGGAATGAAGATTAAAAGGATGGCTGTGAGAAATGTGACAAAAAAGTAAGAGAAAAAGAGAAACAAACGCTGTTTGTTGACAAGTAAAAAAGATTAATTCTCGGTGTGTGTTTGTGTTTGTATACGGTTTCTTGTGGCGAGTATTGCTGCAAACCCAGGTGTCGGCAAATGTGATATGGTATAAGGTAACTAATTATATTCTGTGTATAAGGTATGTGTATGTGTGGAGAGGTGGCGCGAGGAGGAGGAGGAGGAAAAAAAAAAGGTTGTCTCGAGTCGGGGCGGTATGCAGTTTTAAAGTCAGCCAGGCGACCGGCTGGAATGCAGAAATTGGATTTTTATTGTCACACCGCGCGTTTCATAACAATACGTTTCCAGTGTACGTCTGTCTGCCAGTTCTTTTTTGTTGTTGTTGTTGCGGGGCTTCTCACAATCATTCTCCGTCGCACGCATTCTCCCGGTTGGAATAAATTTACCTAATGGCGGTTTTTGGGATGTTTTATGTTTTTGAGCGTCTACGATCGTTACACTCAACCCCCTCGGTTCATTGAGGGTAAGTGGTGCGGCTCTAATTAATCTGGTAGAAGAGGAGGCAACCCCGTTAAGACTTTAAGATCGCGATCAACGGTTTCGGTTCAGTTAACGCGTTAATTAATTGATTCCTAATTTATTTCGACTTCGTTTTTAATTCTTTTCATTTGGCCCGAACTGTAATTGGAAGGGCAACAAATTGGTATTGATTCAACTGCGAAGATCGACGCAAGCGATACGAGGATGATGATGAATGGTCGCAGCCAATCGGATGCTAAGAGCTGTTTAATTATTGACTTTGCGAGCGCGCACACGCCCCGAAGCTCCGATTATAAATTTATGGCAAATTGCATTCCGGTTAGAGGATGAGGATAATTGCTTCATCTTAAGGTAGTCCTTTTACTACTGCTACTCACCAGAGGGGAATAGAAGGCTGAACTCTCGACGCCTATGCTCGGGTACGGGTTCTGATCTGTGGATGGGTATGGGGTGCCGTAGACGCCGACGCTTCTTGGGTATTGGAGGGCGGCGAGACGAGCCGAATCGTATTGGCAGGAGCAGACGCTTTGACCCGTCACCGGGTCTGTGACCAGAGGTCTTCCGGATTCGCAGCACTGAGTTGGACCCGAACTCGATGTTCCTCCAGGCGATAAAGCACCCGGAACTCCTGCTGATCCACCGGGACTCAACGATCCGCCGCCCGAGGCCGGAGAAGATCCTGCGTTCGTCGTGGTCGGTTGTCCAGACACTAGCAGCTAGAAATGAAGAGAAGGACAAGAAAATAAAATCGATTTTGCTTTAGAGAAAACAGACAAACGCCATTAAGCACGTGCGCCATTTTAATGGATTCCCAGCAACGGCGAAAATGATCACTTCGAGCCATATATAACATCGGGACAGATCAAACACGGATTTCTCGCGAACGTTCCGCATTTCTGACGCCGATTTTACCGTTGTTCTTTTCTTTTTCATCTCTTTCTCTCTTTGTTTTTCTTTTTTCATTCGCGCCGTTTTTCCCGTCATCCGGCGGGGATGGATATTACGGAAAAGCCGAGAGTGCTTTGTCAATGTTTGCAGCCCTCTCCCCGTTTCTGTTTACCCACACGTGACTCCAATAACCCCGAGCCCGTTAATTACTTCGGCTTTAATGCGTTTCCACTCCATCAATATCCTAACATAATCAAAACGAAATGCCAATTCATTTACAACCAAATTTCAAAGAAGACACATATACAGCCTGTTGATACATCCACACAAATAAACATCATCATCAACAACAATAAAGTAACAACTTTTCATCAACTTCTAAAGTTAAACTTGAATGATTAAAGCAAAAATAATTATTAGAAACAACAACTTCTAAATTTAGAACAGAAATAAGTAAATTTCAATCCATAATTTCATCTCTTTGGATATAAGCAGTTAATTTGCAGCAACTACATTTGTATTCATTTCACAACTTCAAATATTAAACTTGATATAATAAAAAGAAACATTAGTTTCACTTTTATGCACGAATAATAAAACTATTTAACGATTTCGTTTTGCTTTTACCTCATAACATTTATCTTTTAATGTAGCAAAAGTAGTAAATATAGTTAATATCAATAAAATTTCTTTGAATAAACATCATTATAAATTTTCATTCAAACATAATCAAAATGAAATTTTACACATGTTCTAAAAGAAGATGGAAAACGATGAATTCATTTTACATTGAAAATAATACTATTAAAGAAACAATTTACTTTTATGAATGAATACATTCCGTTTTTAACTAAAAATATTATTACTATAGTATTGTAAACGTTTTATAATATAAAACTAAAGTAGAAAGATGCAATTATAACATAAATTTGCTTTAAAAAACAATAGTTGTTATATAAAATGAAACAAAGACATATGTTATATTAAAATCGGGTAAATCGTCGTTAAAAATATGTTTTATATGATTAATTAGATGAATATTCATCAATAAATGTTTTTACTGAAAACTCAATACGTTCTAACTAATAATCTCGTAGAAATAGTAAATCTCACTGAATAAATCAAGAATGTCACTTTTTCTTTACAAAAACTAAATAGTTTCGTTCTAAAAATAGTCGAGTATCAAACAATAGTTTACGTATTTGTTCGTAAATGTAAACTTAGTAGAAATAAAATAATTGAAGTATTGTATGTAAAATATAAGTGTTAATTGTAGGTAATAATTTGTAGTATTCTTAATTTAAAATAGTTGATTTGTAACAGTAGAATTGTTTTAAAATCTTAACTGAAAGTGTAATAATCGTAATTAAATTGAAGCTATAACAGATAAAATGATTCTATGGTTTAAGCTTTTGGTGATGATAAAGCTATGATAGATATTAGTGTCTTTTACATTTTAGGAAGTAAATGAACGTCGCATCTAAAGGTATAATTAAATTAATTACGTTATCTTTCGAAGTTAGTTTTAAAGGCTAGTTAAATTTAACGATAGTTTAATCAACTGGTAAAGGAAGCACGTGTATAAACCGGTGAATGCAAATAAAGTAATATGGAAATATAAGTAAGTGTGTATGTTCCGTATTTGGACGTTAATCCGTAAGCGCGTATATTTCATCGTAGTGGTAAGGTGTCAGAAAGTGAATTGGCAATTGACAAAAAGGCCTCGAATTTAATGATGGTGAACTGACCACGGGGATATCAGTATTTATGATCTGAGAAGCAGGTGCCGTCGGGACTACCTCCAGAGCGCCAGACCAATTAACCAGATCGAAAGAACAAAAAAAAGTCCGTCGAAAAGAGAGATGAATTTGCATGAACGCGACGGATGCTTTAATTTATATTTGTATAGATTATTTCGTAATTGTTTTATAAATTTAAGTTGAAATATGTAAACAATGAAGTACCTGAGTGGCCGTCGGATAAGTGTAACTAAATTGAGCGTACGCAGCCATCGCAGCACTAATTGCAGTCTAAATATATATATATACGTATATCACAGATCACTAGTTACAAAAATATTGTATTCACTTTTGTTGGAGTTGATGTATTTTTTTTTTGTATGTTGTTGTTGTTTCTTCCGTCGCGCACTACACTATCCACATGTCCAGGGGGTAATACACCCTCCACGAAATATGCATGAAACGAGAAACACTGAACGTGAACCTGATGTGCGCAGCGTGGCAGGCCAACAGTGACTGGTATAAAAGCTGAATCTTGGTAGTCAACGGGAAGTGTGTCAGTGTGGAGGGACGGCCCTACGATGGGCGTGGTGTCGCCTAACAACCATTGACTACACGGAAAAGGTAGGACGCGACGGACGGCGCAGACGTTCATTGGTTCCCCACCACTGAAGGCGACGCCCATTGGGCGGTCCAGACACGCCCATCGAGCCGGACCTAACGAGGGGATCAAATGACTATCTTGTTTATGGGGCTCCGCAGATCCAAACAAATCCCACCTCGATTCAACAAAAACTCCCTAACTGAATTTATTGGATACAAGGTGTTTGTCTGAATGAATCGCTTGCATCATTTGTATTCTGATTCGGACGAATGATGCTCCGCTTTTTACACGAAAACTCACTTTGCACCTTTCTCTCTCTCTCTCTCTCTCACTCACTCACTCTTCTCCACTTCTTTATAATCACACATATGTCCCTACACCACTAAAAGATATAAAACTCCTATGTTCCACAGATATGTTTATTAAATACACAACGACTTTACAGATAAATTACGGACACACGACGTTTTACCTCACTTTATTAAATAATCCTCAACAGTTTACGTTCAGATTCAATAACAAAAACTTTAATCTCCTTACTACAAAATTAAATTAACCAGAAAAGAAAACATTTTCACTATCAAAAACAACTATTTCAGAGTCTTTTTAAAACAGACAATTTTTCATCAGCTAAATCATATATCATATACTTAGTAAATATAATCATTCAAAAAATAAGTTTAAATTTGAGTTTCAAAAACAAATAAATTTCATTATTTTCTAATTTTACATAAATTTAATTTAAGTATTTTTTTTTTTAATTTTCCTTCAACAACAAATACTTTTTTCTACTACATTCATTACGTACACAATCTATAGTAGAAATGATGATAATTCAATTAATTTGTGACCTTTTTACATAATAAATTCACATAAATCTAAAGTTTAATAAAAAATCGATTTTTTTTTTAATTCAACTTTGTTTAGTTAAAATATTATATTTTCTTTAAAAAAATGTATAAATCTTTCGCTTTTATAAAGAATTTACTACATATTTTATAAAATAATTTGTAAAATTTGTATATTTAATACTATTCTTATCTACATTTTACTGTAAACGTAATAATTTTTTCAACAAAATTTCAATTTAAAGTTACAAAAAAATTCTCTGAATTCAAGATTAAATTTCAATTTAAAGTTTTAAAATCATTCGAAAACCAATTTCCTTGAAGTAAGGATTAAATACATAATCTCAGTTTGCTAGAAAAAATAAATTAATTCCATACTATGAATTATCGACGGCAATAAAACTGACCAACAAGTAGCAAATACTTAAAAAAGGACCATAAAAATCTATTGCCATTATAAACGTTGCTAATCGGTAAATAAACAGAAATACATTTATTATCCCAATAAAATGTAATATATTTTATAACGATAATAATAAATATTTATCAACATTACCGCAATTGGTGGTTTTTTGGGAAAGTTAAAAAATAAATTTTATTTACTACTTTCACCGCAACAGTTTTTTTTTTACGATTGTGAAGAAGCTCACAACTACTGTGTGTTATATATTATATATATTTTTTTTATTTAGTAACAACTCATGCACTAAATGAGTCAACTAAGTTAAGTATTTGGGTCTCAGGTTCCGACGATGAAACTCAAGAAAGGTTCAGGTCACAGACTATTTTTTGTTGTTGTTGTGTGCTTCTATTTCGTTGTATCCATTGTAGCGACGCTCTCGTCCTTTAAACACACATGTTTGCAATGCAATATGCTCTTCTTTTTTTTCTTCCTCTTCTTCTACTATTTCTTGGAAGGAATACATGATTTTTATATAATGAAAACCTAAAAATTTCATTTCAATTTTAATGAATGAATTGCATTTCCTAGAAATAGTGAAGTTTTCATAAATTCATTTGAATCTTTAATTTATAAAAAGATTAAATTTAATAAACTTATATTTATTTCAGATCATTCAAGTACATTAAAAGAAATGTATGTTTTTGTTTTTATCTAAGCATACTTTACTTAATTTCAACTATAATTTATAGAAAAAAATTGAATAAAATAATTGAAAGTACACTAAAAATACATTAAAAAGAAACATTAATTTAAAGTTTAGAACATTATCTAATCTTCTTAAATCTTCCAATTTATTCAAATAAAACACAAGAATTTTGCAGAAATTGTTTCTAATTTTATTTATGAAACTAATCTAAATCTTGTTTATTGATGATAATTTTCTTTAATACTTATTGAAAAAAGTATACTTTCAATACAAATTGCTCAATAAACACTGATATTTGCACTAATAAAACAATTTTATAAATTTACTGAGTTGAAATTTGATTATTTTAAATTTGCTGATGAAAATATAGAATTTTTATTTTTGCAAAAGAAATGTTAAATATTTATAAAACATTTAAACTTTCTTTTTCTCTTTCTAAAAAATGTTCAACGAATTTTATTCATTTCGATTCAGTAATAAAGCAACACATTTTATTTAATAAATCTACACTTTTTTCTAAACTGAAGAGAAAAATAACGTTTTATGAGACATAAATATTGTTCAGACAAACCAACTTATTGTTGCTCATAAATTATGAATTTATAACTGAATTAATAGTTATAACTTTTCATTGATTTACTTATATTTATACATTATAGACTTGAATGAAATTTCATGTAGTGTCGGTGCAAGTTTTCACAAAAATAAAATTAGTTAATGAAATTTTGTACAGAAAAACTTTCTAGTATTTGTAATATAATTATTAATGTTTTTCCAAAGCTCTATTTTTCTCTTACTCTCGTTATATGTGCATCTCTTTTTAGTCTCTGAAAGTTATGCAAGGATTTCTATTTGTGGTTCTAAACTCGAGAGAAAAATAAATCTAATGTTGCGTCCACACTATAAGTTTTATGAGACATAAATAGTTCTAAGACAAACCAACTTAATATTAATTGTAAATTAGACTTGATAGAATGAAATTTTAAGTAGTGCGGATGCTACTTTTCACAATTTACAACAAATGTTATTTAAATAAAATATTCTATACAAAAAAATATATCTATCTTTGGTAAGATTGAGGCAGATGTTTGTCCGAAGCTATGTTTTTTTTTGTAATAACGTCGATGTTTTCTCTTTTGCTCTTGTTATTTGTCCATTTCTCTCTCTGTCTCTCTTTAGTCTCTGAAAGTTATGCAATAATTTCTATTTGTGGTAACAAGAAACGGGCGGTCTGTCTGCGGACATGCGTCCGTTTTATATATATATTTTTTTATTTACTTATTTTTGGTTCCCCTTTCGCGAAAACAAATATTAATCAAGAGCGGACCTCGAATTATTTACACACGGTGCGAATGTGGGTGGAAAGGAAAAGAGAAATGAACAGAACAGAGCAGGCGCTTCGGCCAAAAAGGCGCTCCGAAAAAAAAACACACACACAGAATCTCCCCCCTTTCTATCGACGGATTAAAGCGATTTACCGCCGTTCCGAGGATAAGCCCATCGGCTTTTCACTTTCCCAAAAAAATCAATCTACAATTACCTTTCTTCCTTCTCAAAAAATAAAAATAAAAAGACAGCTGCATACTTCACCACAAAAGACAAAACCAGATTCGTATCTACCAATTCCTTCCTCATCCGCATAACAAATTTGTATTTATATATTATTTCTTTTCTTTTTTCAAACGCTTGTTTCAAATGTCCGCTCTCGGTGGTCCCTAAACGTAAGTCACCACCGCTTCCTCCACTTTGATACTCTCTTCCTTCCTGCCATTTAATGAAATCCTTCCGCGGCTTCAAGAAAGGTTTCCTCCGCCGAACAAAAGATTCTCTTCACTCCTCGCGTCCATTTCTTTCTTTTTTTTACATAACGTAACCATCGTTTTATGTTTTTTTATTGCCTCCATTACTACATCCAACAGGTGTTAGGCATAATGCACAAAAGGTTTTGCTGTGATTTTTTTTAATAAGTGGAGGAAGGAAATAAAAATCTCCGAAAAAATAAAATTACAATATGATTCATCAGCTTTATTTTTACTAAGAAACGACCAACATATAATACGTATTTTAAATTGTCCACTCAGAACATAACGGGAATAAATTTACATTCGCTTTTCATATAACTTTTTTTTATTTGAATTAAATTTTCATTTATTTGAAATTTAACACATTAAGTCTTTTTAGTATAACAGTTCTTTATTTTAGATACAAAAAATTACACTTCATCAATTTTAGAACATTTTTTTTTGTTAATTTAATTATTAATTGATGTTCTTTATGCAACAATAAGAAAACTCTTAAATCAATGGAGTTTGTATGATTTTTCTCCAAAATTTACTACAAATTCATTACATTTCTTTCATTTTAAAAGATTGTTTTTGTTAATTTAATTTTGCAAGTTTGTTTTTATACATTTTATATCAAAAAGTTTAATTTTATTTACATTTATTATTATTATCTTAAATCCATGGAGTATGCATGATTTTTCAAGAAATTTACCATAAAATTATTACATTTCTTTATCTATAGATTTTTTTTATGAAAATTTAATTATTATATAATGTTACAAGTCTGTTTTTATACATTTTATATCGAGAAGTTTAATGTTCTTTATGCAATAATAAGAAAACTATTAAATTGTATGATTTTTCTAGAAATTTACTACAAATTCATTATATTTCTTTCATTTTAGAAGATTGTTTTTATTAATTTAATTATTAATTACTTTTACAAGGATTTTTTTATACATTTTATATCAAAAAGTTTAATTTTCTTTATATAATAATAAGAAAGCTCTTAAATTCATGGAGTTTGTATGATCTTTTCAGAAATTTACTAAAAAACATTAAATTTTTTTCAGTTTAGAAGATTTTTTTTGTAAAATGAATAATCAAATTAAAAAGTGTTACAAGTTTGCTTATATCAAGCTCTTAAATACATAAAGTAATTACAATGTTTCCAGAAGTTTACTACAAAAGTTTATTCAAAATTTCTAAAAAATGAAACAAAATTTCTTGAGTAAATTAGTAATTATATAAATTAGTTTATTATATAACAAAGTAGTGAAAAGTTGACAAAATTACATATTTTAAGTGAAATTGAAATGTACATATACACATAATTACACTAATGATAACAATGAATTAAATTTTAAAGCTTTTTCGAATATATAAATTATTTATTTTTCTTAAAATGTGAAATCCGAATTGCCTAAATTCTAATTAAGTACAAATAAAAAATAGATTCGATTCGATTCAATCAATTTCTTGCCACGAATCAAAGTGAAGAAAAAATTAACAACTAATGAATGCACAGAGTCCATTTGTTAATTTGTAAAATTTGCCTGGAACGTGTTTAACTATTAAGATAAGAACGTTCTTGAAAGTGAAAATTAGCATTTTATCTACTCGTATTCTTGTTTCATATTTTTTTTTATTACATTTTATATTGGAAACACTTTTTTTAGATAAAAGTTTCGCAATTTTATCGAATTTGAATACGTCGATTTTCCGTACTCGGATCACGTTACAAATCTTTATTTAAACTGAAACTGGATACGTGCATTTGACTGAGATCATCCTTTTTCGACACGACACACTCGATTTCGCTCATTATTATAGTTTGTTTGTTTCGTTTTTGTTGCTTTAATTCAAAGAACAATGCTCCTCTCTCTGCACAAAGAGCGAACACACTCACGGGTGACGACTTTTTAATAACCACGTGCAGACAATATGCATTGTCTCTCACCAATTCCAAATGGCATTTCCGTGCTGATCACACGATGAATGCCACAAGCGCAACGCATTTATTTCAATCTGTCCAAAGACTTGTTAAGTTTTACAACAACAACAAAAAAAGAAGTTAAATTAACTTTTAAACTAAGCATTGATTGATCTCACAAATTAATTGCAAACACACACAAAAAAACGTTACAACATTCACTTGCATTACTTAAGTATTACATAATCAATACTCATTTTATTTCCTTAAGTTATTTTAGAAAATATATCACATTATATTAAAATTATGATAATTTCCAGAAATTTTAAGTTTTAATAATTAACAATTTTGTTGAAAGTTTAATGAATGAATTGAATTGAAGAAAAACAGTTTATTTGTTTCTAATTATAATGCTTATTAATTATACACTTCAAATTTATTATAGAAGAAAAGTCCATCCAAATACTGTCACCCAAAAGCGTTGTTTAACTATTAACACCTTAAATAAGTGAAAATTTCAAAAAAAAAAATTATTTACTATAATAATTGAATTATATTTGATTATTTCCTAAATTTGGACAAACTGCAATTATAAGTTATAAAAGTAAAGAAGTTTGCAGAAAGTTTAATGAAAATTGGTAGCTTTTTACACTTCAAATTCATTTGAAATATTTTAAGAAATTTGTGTACAATCTATATGAAATATATAAATAATTATTTTCCTAAGTAAAGGATTATATATTTCCTAGTATATTTGTCTCTCATTCAAGAATTCTCCAAAACACGCGTTGCTTATCTTTAGCAAGCAGTGAAAGTGTTGAATGAATCTTCTAAGAAAATTCTAAGTACATAGTTTATTGCAGGGATTAATTTTTCTGGGATTATTTCATTAAGTAATAAATTTGAAAATTATTTTTTCTCAAAAAACAATACATTTTTTGTTAATCTTGTGTTGAAAAGTTTCAAATATTTCGCATAGCTGATGAATTATGAAAAATTGAAATCTTTGACTCAAGAAGAAAAAAAAGGATAAGGAATTACACGGTCCGTCGTTAAAAGTTACGAATCCTGAAAGCCGTTAAGAGATTCCTGAAAGGTCCAGAGATAGTTAAAACCAAAAAAAAAAAAAACAGAAAGACAAGACATGTTTTTAAAGTTTTCCCATTCATTAGTGAAACTATTTGGAATTGCGGAAACGCGCAATAAATCATCGCATCTAATTCGGTCGTGTGTCGCAACGTTAATAAACAAATTTATTAAATGAATCTTATTGAAACACATACACAAAACACGACGTTCTTAATTATTAATAAATATCGAAATCGAAGCATAACACGAAACCTATGATTTACGTCCGACAATTTTCGGTTGGGCGCGTGTGGGTTTCGTGAATAAAAGTAAGAATTAAATGGAGTTATACAACAAATGATGATTTATTTTGTTGTAGCTGTGTGTTAACATGTTAAAGTAAAATTGATAATGTATTCTCTTCTCTATACGTTACAAAACCCCAGCGATAATATAATTTTCGGATCGGTGAATAATAATAACAAGAAAAATAATACAAAACGTAAACTTGATTCATAATTTGAGGCTTCAATTAAGTAAGACGAAGAGATCATCATGCCATGTGGGGAAACGTCGCAGCTTTTCAATTAAAAAATTTTACGATCTCGCAATTCCATTTTGCTACGAAAGAAATAAACGAAATCTAATTTATTTTAAAAAAAAATTTAATCAGCAGTTATAAACGAGAATCTCTTTGATCGTAAACATTATTAAGGATAAAAATAATTAGTAATTTAACTTTCATCAATTTTTCATTAAGATTAGTATGAAATTGTACTGAAATCACCCATCAAAATGCATTGCTTAACTATCATCTAATATCTAAATATATCAGTAAACGAGAAATTCTGAATAACAATTTTAATCTTGATTTCTTGTATTTCCCAAGAAACAAAATTTGGTTTTTCTAAGTTAATATTCAGGTAACTTTTGGCATCGAACCTTACGGATTAAATCGAGGATTAGTGATAATTCCTCATCCTTCGTATTGTGTTATTTAACGGCCGACGGAAGAAATGCTGTATTACAAGAGATTAGGATAATCCAGTCATTAGATATTTTTGTACTCTGAAGATTTGTTTACGTAGGAGAAACTAAGTTTTTTTTCTGTTAAAAAAAATAATCGAATAGATTGGACGTTTACATGCGCAACAATGGGCTTACGCCCTTTCTTATTCAACATCTCTGCAGATTAACTCCAGAAATGAATACTAATTGACCAGTAAGTAAGTTAGCATGTGTAAACAGTTTGAGGAAAAAAGTATTTTCTTTTGCGAACATTTTTAAGACATATTTAACGTGTTAATGTTTTCTTTAACCTTTAGATTTAAAAGATTCTCTTTATCACAGATTTGTTTAGAAATCTTTACTAAACGTAAATGTTTGTTAATAACAATAACGTAGGAAAGTTTACTGATCATCCATCCAATAATATACATTGCTTAACTATTGAAAAAAACAACTAATAAAAGACTATTTATTTTATAATTTTTTACTATTTGTTTTTCGAGTTCATTATTTTAATAGTGAATTGTCAAAAAACATTTTATAAATTTCATTCTTAGAAAATACTAGATTTTTGTTTAAAGTAATGAAACCTTTCAAAACATTGTATTTTTAATAAATATTTTGTTAGATTTTTTTTTCAATGAATTACTTAATAACAAAGCGAGTTTTCTTTGATAAAGTATGTAGGAAATGTATCTTGAAAGCAGTCGTTTTTTCTTGCTGTTAAACGGAGATCTTGTTCGAAATTAATACGTACGTAATATAAAAAAACATAATTCACGTGCATAGGTGTAATGTGCGAGTTGATATGTTCGCAAAAGAGAAAAGCGTTCGGTATTAAGAAATTCATAAAGTCTAGATCGAGATTGTTTTAATATAAGTAGCGAAACACGAACGAAGTTTGATTTTTCAGCAAAGATTTACGTCAAGCTTGTGCTTTCTTGAAACGTCGACCTCGGAATTCCTGAAAACGAAAATATACCTAATGATAATTGTATTAATGTGGGACTGTTTCCTCCATTGTTTCCCTGCATGGGTCTCCGTGCCCCGTCGAGGGTAGCACCGGGATAGAGAAAGAGAGAAAGTCCTAAAACCATTCATAATAAATGCATTTGTACGGCGTTCGAGATTGTCATTTCGAATTCCTATCATTGCCTTCTCTTATTTTTTTCTTTCGTTTCTTCGGTGCGGGAAGCGAGCGGGAAATCGGATTTGGATGAGGGGAGTAGTGGGAAGGGGATGGGTGGTACGACCCCTCGGTATTTCCCGTGCAGCTCCAGGTAAGAACCGTCTGGCGCCGTCGGAAGTACTCCGTATATTTTAATACTTTTTACTGCGCCTTCGACGCAACTCCCCATGACTTTTATAGAGAATATTAACTCGGTTAAGGGCAATAACGCTTCCCGTTTATTCCATTCTTTGTTTTATTTCTTTCTCTTATATCTATCAACAACCCCTATGCATATCTGCTTTTGTTGTTTATTCTTCATCTCTTGTCTTATTCATCCCCTATGAATCTCAGTTCTTGTGTAAACAACATAAAAAGTGTTATTTACTACTAATACTCATTAGGATTGTTAAAAATTGTGATGTAAACTTAATTAATTGAACCATAAAGCATTTCGCTTAACGAGCAAAATGAATTATACGAAAAATGACTTGCATAACGAGAGAAATTTCGCATAACGAGTGATGATTAGAAGAGAAGTCCCGGATTGTGCACCTGTTACATCATTTTAATTATGTGTATTTTTGAATATGTTTCACTATACGAGTAAAAATCTAGAAATTTTGGAACGGATTAAACTCGTTAAGAGAGATTCCACAGTACTTTGAACTATGTTTTTCAATCTGTATGGTTATTATGTAAACAACAATAGTTTCTTTTATTTACTTTTCACTCAAATTGTACGAGAAATTGTAAACTTTATTAGTTAGTTTCTCGACAAATTATTTCATAAAATTAAATTTGCGTATTTACTAAATATCAAAAACATAACTTATCAAAAGTACTTGAAGTACACATATTATGTGTATTTTTTTAAAATGTTTCACTATACGAGTAAAAATCTAGAAATTTTGGAACGGATTAAACTCGTTAAGAGAGATTCCACATTACTTTGAACTATGTTTTTCAATAAGTATGGTTATTATGTAACCAACATTAGTTTCTTTTATTTACTTTTCACTCAAATTGTACAAGAAATTGTAAACTTTATTAGTTAGTTTCTCGACAAATTATTTCATAAAATTAAATTTGCGTATTTACTAAAGTACACATATTATGTGTATTTTTTGAATATGTTTCACTATACGAGTAAAAATCTAGAAATTTTGGAACGGATTAAAATCGTTAAGAGAGATTCCACAGTACTTTGAACTATGTTTTTCAATCTGTATGTTTATTATGTAAACAACATTAGTTTCTTTAATTTACTTTTCACTCAAATTCCACGAGAAATTGTAAACTTTATTAGTTAGTTTCTCGACAAATTATTTCATAAAATTAAATTTGCGTAAATATCAAAAACATAACTTTTCAATACTACTTCAAGTACACATATTATGTGTATTTTTTGAATATGTTTCACTATACGAGTAAAAATCTAGAAATTTTGGAACGGATTAAACTCGTTAAGAGAGGTTCCACAGTACTTTGAACTATGTTTTTCAATCTGTATGGTTATTATGTAAACAACATTAGTTTCTTTTATTTACTTTTCACTCAAATTCTACGAGAAATTGTAAACTTTATTAGTTAGTTTCTCGACAAATTGTTTCATAAAATTAAATTTTCGTATTTACAAAATACCAAAAATATAACTTTTCAAAAGTACTTGAAGTACAACTGTCAGTTTCAAGAAGATTTAATTAAAGACCGAAATATTGTGTAGAAATTGTAACTACTTCAACAGACTTTATGATTTCTTAGATAATTTTTACAAATATGAAAGAAAATTAATGAAAAGTTTTGAGATTTTTCAGATTTCAATTCTAAATTAATGAATTCTTCATAGTAATAGAAAGAAAAAAAGCATAAAAGGTTTGCTTTTATGTTTTATGTTAGTTTGTTTGAATATTTGTAAATTGTGTGAGATGAATGTTAATTATCGGAATGTTTCTCAGGTAAAGAAAGATTTTTCTGAATCCAATTGTGAATAAATTAAGCGAAACTGGAGAATTTTAATGACCTGTTAAAAACTTAATTGTAATTCGATGCAGTAATTTTATCGCTTATCAAACTCTCCGTTATTTGTTCTTTTAATTGCGCGGAATTTCCAAATTGCATAACAAAAAATTTGTGGAATGCTTATGTAAATATCTGTTATACATGCCATTATAAACACTGTCTTTTGATCAACTAAACATCAACATTACTTTCGTTAATTTAAATTGTTTCCAATGACCTTAGAAATGATGAGTGACAAAGATTAAAAAAAACAAACTTATTCTACTTAAAAGTGTTGAACATTATCTGAAAACATGTAACTCAAATTTACAGATAAAGAAACAAATAAAGTTTGTGTTTTTGTTCATTTTTCTTGGAGAAACAGAACGAAATGAAAAGGAAATGTGTTCACTTTATTTTTCTGTTTTTGTTCTTGTACTTAGTTTTTTTTTCGTTCTTTCTTTGCAAATGCAATTAGATAAGTCAGGTAATAGGCAGACGGAAGATGATTTTTATTAGGTTCGGAGAAGACAAGAAAAAAATGCGTTTGGTAGGAAGACACTTGGCGCCATCGGAAAGAAAGAGCAGAAGTGAATGCTGGGAAACGCTCGGATTCGTTCCGCTTCTAGAGTTACGCAATAAATTAGGAGGAATCATTGTGGAATGGGAGTAAAAATAAACTGTGTTTTCGATGCTCTTATTTAAAAGGCTGAAACACTTAAAATGTTAATTATAAATTTATATTTATTTAATAAATTCATTTGTGAACTATGAACAAAATAAGAAATATTGTTTTTTGTTAAAAAATGACGTGATTTAATATTGAATTAGTACATAATTTTCAGTGATAACTTCTTGATCTATTTGATTTACTTCTATTTAACACACTTAAATTTTATCTTTATACTAATTAAATAACTAAAATAACTATATGAAAAGTTGGGCGGATAAATTCGCCGCTCGTCCGCAAAAGAGTTTTTTTTTAATTAAAAGCCGTTATTCGCATTCTTTTTTCACAATTATATAACATAATTTAATTTAGTACAAATTTATTGAAAATTTCAACAAGATTTTGAATAAATAAATTTTTATAAATTATTTTCAATAATTTTAATTTTTCCATAATTACAGGAAAACAATTATATGTCTGTACTAATACATAAAATGTGTTTTTTTATGTAATTAATACGCAGCATTATAGAAATATTTTGCTTTTTTTTCTATTCAATTAAAAATAAATGATAAACTATATTTTAATGTATATACAAAACGTTTTTTTATGAAGAAACAAGGTTGATAATAAAAAGATTAAATGTGTTTTCTATTTGAAAAAATTCAAACATTTGGATTGGATGAAATGAAAAGTGCATTGAATTTCTACAGAAATTTTCAAGAAAATTTGCTCGTTTGGTTAAGATACTTATGTGAATTGCACTCATAAATTAATAAAAGTGTGATCGGTTTAAGCGAATATTTTATAACTTTAAGCTGTGGAATTAAAATTGATTATTTTCTAGAAAAATCATTTAAATTTGAAAGGAAATTGAAGAATTTATAAAAATTGAATTTAATTCTTAGAAGTCTTTTACTTATAATATTAAAGGTAAATTTTGATATTTTGTAGTTTCAGGTAAAAATTATACATTTTTATTGTTGATTAACTTGATGAAACTTTATTAAAGTTAAGAATTATTTTTTAAATCATCATAAAACAATTGTGTAGAAGAAGTAAGGTTTAGATTTGATCGTTTTTTCGTTAGAGGAAATTATGAGATGTATAAATAAATGATATAACTATGAACAAAATAAGAAATATTGTTTTTCGTTAAAAAATGACGTGATTTAATATTGAATTAGTACATAATTTTCAGTGATAACTTCTTGATTTATTTGATTTACTTCTATTTAACACACTTAAATTTTATCTTATACTAATTAAATAACTAAAATAAGTTGGGCGGATAAATTCGCCGTTCGTCCGCAAAAGAGTTTTTATACTAAAGGCCGTTATTCGCATTCTTTTTTCACAATTATATAACATAATTTAATTTAGTACAAATTTATTGAAAATTTCAACAAGATTTTGAATAAATAAATTTTAATAAATTATTTTTAATAATTTGGATGAAATGAAAAGTTCATTGAATTTCTGTAGAAATTTTCAAGAAAATTTGCTCGTTTGGTTAAGATACTTATGTGAATTGCACTCATAAATTAATAAAAGTGTGATCGGTTTAAGCGAATATTTTATAACTTTAAGCTGTGGAATTAAAATTGATTATTTTCTAGAAAAATCATTTAAATTTGAAAGGAAATTGAAGAATTTATAAAAATTGAATTTAATTCTTAGAAGTCTTTAAGGTAAATTTTGATATTTTGTAGTTTCAGGTAAAAATCATACATTTTTATTGTTGATTAACTTGATGAAACTTTATGAAAGTTAAGAATTATTTTTTAAATCATCATTAAACAATTGTTTAGAAGAAGTAGGGTTTAGGTTTGATTCGTTTTTTAGGAAATTATGAGATGTATAAATATTAGCATTTTATTGGATGTTAGGGGGCTGGGCACAGAAGGCTTCCAAGTCAAAATACCTTTTTGTCCGCTCTGACTTTATTGTTGAATCGTAAACGTGTAGCAGCTCTTCTCCATTCATTCCCGAAGGAGAAGAAAGGCCATTGTATGGAGGATTTTACACACGCTGTATATTATATGCTGTAGTATATACCTGTTACCCGTAAACGTGTTTTTGCCATCCATAAAGGAGACCAAGGAGATTATCGGTTTATTTAAAGCGTCGAATCCGCAGATACTTGCTCACATATATTATCTATTTTTATTATTCTTTTTCCAGAAGCGATTTACACGTTTAACGTGTCAACACTAATTCCTGAATCCACATCGAAAATGAATTTCTCTGTCTAAATCTACGCTTTTATCATCTTCTTATAAATATGTTTATTACTTGTTTTGTAAGTTTGATTATAACCGCGACGCAACATTGTCGCAGTTTCGTACTTCTTATCGGCGAAGTAAAAGTTGCCCGCAGCTGACATATGCTGATACATATTTGACCTTAGTGTGATTTAAAGCGTTGCATTTGCATCCGCTCGGCTATAAGAAACTCGGCTGCATTCTGATTCCAAGGGAAATAACGGCTTTCCACGAAATGGCGAACGGTTTATCGCACGGGAAATCGGTGAGTCTTGTGTGTAACTATTTAATTGGAACTTTATTGTTTCTGATAAACAAAATTTGCATGCGCCAGCGCCAACATTATTTCATACCGATTTATCAAAATATAAACCGATAATATCGTAACATATTATGTACACTTACATTACATTCAACTTATATTACTTACCATTTTTTTTTATACATGGTTCAAAATTTTCTCCAAAAGAAAATTAGTTAATTTAAATTTGTAAAAATGTATTTTTCCTAATAGAAATACAGAATAAAGATTAGATTTTTGGAAAATATTTACTTCAAAAAAATGTAAATTTTTCAATTTGTAATTCGAAATTGAATCATAGAAAAAAATTACATAATTTACATTTTGTAAAACACACTTTTGCTATAAAAAATCTTCATAAAGATCAGTTTTCAATTTAATTGTTCTAGACTAATTACTTCAAAAAACTTAAATTTTTCAATTATTTAATTCGAAATTTAATCATAAAAATATAGATAATTTACATTTTGTAAAACACACTTTTTCTATTAGAAATTCTTCATAAAGATCAGTTTTGAATTTAATTTCGAATAATTGTTCTTACAATAATTACTTCAAAAGACCTTAAATTTTTCAATTATTTAATTCGAAAAAAATTAGATAATTTACATTTTGTAAAACACATTATTTTTTATTAGAAAATATCAGTTTTGAATTTAATTTTGAAACAATTTCTTAGCAAAATGAGTTAAAAAAGTTACAATTTTCAATTATTTAATTAAAAATTTCACCATAAGAAAATTATATATAAATTGCATTTTTTCTATTAGAAATAAAGAAAAAAGATCAATTTTCAGTTAAATAAACTTTCAAAATTATATTTTTTTCAAAGAAGAAACGAAAATATTTGTCAATTCAGTTAAATTGTCAAATATTTTTTCCCAATTGTGAAATGAATGTTATTACAAATTTGTACCAAATAAATGTAGCATTTTTTTTTAAATTAAATTATTAAAAAAAAAGTTTCAAGTTATTTTTTTTTTATAAAATCATTGTTAACTAATTGTTAAAATCGTGAATGTACTTTAAAATAAAAACAATTATTGCAATAGTTGAAATATATTTTCTATGTAAGATTTTGGTAAAACTTGGATGAAAAACTTTCTACTCCTACTGTTTCTAAGAATTTGTCATCTTTAGGCGCCCCCGTGACAGAAAGGACAAGAAAAAAATACTGACAGGGAGGGCCCCATTTTTGCCGTTAATTGCGTGAAATTAGTGGGGCGCCCCCCCGGATGTTAAAATTCTTCACGGTATTTTGTAAAAAAAATAGAAATAAAGATCGAATACAAAAAAATAACAAAGAGAAACTCGAGGCACGTACCACAAGAAAGCTAAGTATTTTTACCTTTTTCATCACAATGGAAACGTGTTTTTGGAGGTAATCCCACTTTTGACAAATGTTGGACATACTTGCGCCATCTATTGCTTAATCTTTTTAATATCTTTTACCTGAACTAGATTACGAATTCTGGATTTAGTAAAGAAATAATATCTAAATTTGTTAACATGAGATTTTTATTCTTGTAAATAAAAGTTAAAAAATGTAAATTTTCATTAATTATTAAGTTAATTATTTTGTTTATATGAAATGTAAATGTTTTGTAGTCAAAACAAACCAATTTTTCTATAGAATATTTCAACATCTTTAAAATAAATTACATTTAAGAGAGAATAATCTACAAATTTTTCGATTTTCTTACATAACACACATAAGTAATAATTTGTGATACACATAAAGGTCGCCCTCGACTTAACCAGAACTGAAAACGTTTTTTTTTTCTTATTTTGTTCAGTTAACATAATTCAATTGTAGCGAGTCCGGAATTTCACTTCCCCGCAAGTAACGAACAGCAACGTTACATAACTCCGATGGCGAAAACACGCGACAGATAGCGGAGACACGCACATCGTATAATGAAATGGAAAAACCACGGCCGTGGCGACGGTAGCATCTTTACCTCGAGTTGTAAATCATATTGTTTACTTTGCTCGTTCCAGTTCGAAACGGAAATAGTTTTCCAACAAACATCCAAGAAAAAAAGAAAAACAACGAAAGTTTCGCATAGTTTCAATACCTCATTTACATTTATATACGGAAATATGTTGTATTAGTTTAACATACCTTGTTTTAATGATCAAACAATCTATGTAGAATTACATAATAGCAATTGATAATTTAAGAAATGAAATCGGTTTACAAATTATTTTTTTTTCCATTAGTTTTTATTAAAACTTGGACATAAGAACAGAAAAGTAAATCAATAATCGTAAATTGATAATCTTTAAATCATTTAATTATGTAATTGTGAATTGAAGAAATTGTTCAGTATATAGAAAAGATAAAATTGTATTTTTGAACCAAAACAGAAGTAGGTGAAATTCTTGAAATGCGTTTAAAATTAGAATGAATCAACGTGACAAATTGTTGTCGACGTAAAGCAACGATTTAGCACGAAACAAACAACAAATGGGAACAAGAAAAAAAAACAAACCTATATGAATATGCATATGTTATTATATAAGCGGGGTTTAATTAGGAATCGTCGTTGTGTTAATTTCCCTCACGATACGTATCCGAAATGGTGGTAATAAAAACAAAAACAATACAAATAAAAGAAGTGATCAACAAGAGCCAACCAACAGCAAGGAACGAAGATAAGTGGTAATAATGCAAGAATAACAAAAAAAAAAACAACAGCGTTCGGTCATTAGAGGAAGAGAGATGGTGTGAAGAGGCGGCGGTGCGTTGGGGGAACTGTCAAACATATTTATTGCCATTGTTTTTTTTTTCTGGCGTATTAATATAACACATGTCAGTTAAATTTAATTATTTTCGAAAGAATTTGCATAAAAATAATTGGGACCTCATCGTTATCAGGCATAAAGTATCTCGTACACAATTCATTTATACCATACTTAAATTAACACCTAAGTATGGAAAAAAATACAACGAATTGTACTTAAGTCGTTATATGAAATGAAATATGTATATTCGTTTATATCCTAGTTAAATTATGGTAGATATTAGTGCAATTTATACGTAAGTCATTAAAACATCAGATTTGTAATTAATTTATACCTTACTTAAGTTATATGCTTTGGTTAATGTATACATATTCTACTTAAGATTAATAATTGATAGTTAAGTATGGAAAGTTGTAAATAGAAATATTATTAAGTAATCAAATAATTTGAAATATGTAAATCGTTTTTAACTTAGTTAAATTAATACTTAAGTCATTAAATCATCAAATTAAATGATTATTTATTTATACATTACTTAAATTAACAACTAAGTATGGAAAAAAGTACAACGAATTGTACTTAAGTGGTTATATGTAATGAAAAATATATATTCATTTATATCCTAGTTAAATTATGGTAGATATTAGTGCAATTTATACGTAAGTCATTAATTCATCAGATTTGTAATTAATTTATACCTTACTTAAGTTATATGCTTTGGTTAATGTATACATATTCTACTTGAGATTAATAATTGATAGTTAAGTATGGAAAGATGTAAATAGAAATATTCTTAAGTAATCAAACAATATGAAATTTGTAATTCGTTTATAACTTAGTTAAATTCATACTTAAGTCATTAAATCATCAAATTAAATGATTATTTATTTATACATTACTTAAATTAACACCTAAGTATGGAAAAAAAAATACAACGAAATGTACTTAAGTCGTTATATGAAATGAAATATGTGTATTCGTTTATATCCTAGTTAAATTATGGTAGATATTAGTGCAATTTATATGTAAGCCATTAAAACATCAGATTTGTAATTAATTTATACCTTACTTAAGTTATATGCTTTGGTTAATGTATACATATTCTACTTAAGATTAATAATTGATAGTTAAGTATGGAAAGATGTAAATAGAAATATTCTTAAGTAATCATATAATATGAAATATGTAATTCTTTGATAACTTAGTTAAATTAATACTTAAGTCATTAAATCATCAAATTAAATGATTATTTATTTATACAATACTTAAATTAACACCTAAGTATGGAAAAAATACAACAAATTGCACTTAAGTCGTTATATGAAATGAAATATGTATATTAATTTATATTCTAGTTAATTTAATGCTTAAGTATAGTAGATAATTGCGAAATTTATACTTAAGTCATAAAATCATCAGATTTGTAATTAATTTATAACTTACTTAAGTTATATTTAGTGTATACATATTCTACTTAAGATTAATAGTGGAAAAATATAAATAGAAATATAGTTTAGTAATGAAATATGTAATTCATTTATAGCTTAGTTAAATTAATACTTAAGTAATTAAATCATCAAATTAAATGGTTATTTATTTATTCAATACTTAAATTAAAAAAAGATAATGCTATGAATTCTACTTAAGCTGAATGTATGGAAATATAGAATGATAAAAGACTCATTTAAATTCTACTTAAGATAAATTAACTCTTATTTAAGTCATTAAATGAGATTTGTAATTACTTTATACCCTACTTATATTAATACCTAAGTATGAAAATATTGCTACTTAAGATAAATTAAGACTTAAGTATGGAAATATACTTAAGTCATGAACATTATTTGCTTATACTTAAGATATGTAAGGAATGAAAAGGAGAAGTTGTTGTTCTACAAAAAAAAAAACAATTTAATAATCAATACGAAATTAACATTTCGAAAAGGATTTCGTGCTGACCCACTTGCCTCTGACAAATTGGAATGTTGCTGCTATTGGAAATCACGACGTTATTAGTAGAAACACCGTTCGATCCGATCTAACCTATTTCTCGAATCAATATAATTAGAGTGTCCATTATTACTTCTTTTATTTTTCTGTCTTTCTCGCTTTTTTCCATTTAATTTTCAATTTTCTCTCTCTTCCTCTTTTAGTTCTGCTTTTCTCATTTCTGGGGAGGCGTTCTAAATGTTTATTTACCTTTTTGCGGTGGGCGGACGGCGTTACGTAACGCGACACCATGTCATTACTGCCGGAGGAGGCAGAAGTCATCCCAAAAGGGAGAAAAAAAAAAAGAAATAAATGAAACGGCTATAATGTCACACGTGCAACCCGTCATTAGCGTCAGAGGAGGAAAGCTGCACCATAGAACCCCATATTATTATTATTACGTTTATGGACAGGTGCGATGGTCGAGAGAGTCCACTTAATTCCCTACGTCCACGTCACCTTCACCATCAACATTCGTCCATCGAATTATCATTTCGGAGACGCGATAAACCGAACTGTTAGAACGTCGTAAATCATGCCATTAGATTCAGATTAATTAGCCTTCACATATAACGTTCGTTTTTTTTTTTATATATATATATTTCTAAACCACTTTATCCATCGTGTAATTCAAAACGGATGGACGTGTAGAAACCGGACAAGAAAGAGGTGGAAGGAACAACAAAAATGAAAACCGACAGTTGTTCCACTTAGCTGTAAGTAATATAAGTATGTATTACATTATATCTCGCCTCATTAGCATAATACGCATTGAGCTGCTACTTAAAAGTTAATTTATAATTTCAGGGGTGAGAATTTTCACTTCCTCTTTCCTTCTTTCCTTCCTTCTTGAAAATACAAACGCACGCGTCTTTTTTGATCGTTAAAAGTAACACAATTTCTCCCCACCGCAATTAAAGTCCACTATAAATTATGCTAAGGACTTTTTATGGTCAAGCTGATACAAAATATTTTCAATCTCATTCATCTTCAAAACCAATTAAACATTTAATAACAGTTTTACAATTTTAATGCGTCTACACTTACATTTTATCCCTTTGTTAAATATTTAACAAATGTTATTTTTCAATTTAAACAATTAAATACAAAAATTATAATAAATTTCTTCCAAAATTCGAAGAACTAAATTTAGGTAAATCAGAAGTTCTGCAAGGTGATGCTTTGGGTCCTATTTTTCACTAGATTTACGTCTTTTGGTATTTCTGTGGACGGAGGTTTTCCATGGTTGCATTTTCAATTGTCTTTTACAAAATTGCTGTGTTTTATTATGTTGTGATGTAGTTCTGTAACACAAGAGACGTTTCCACAGAACTAACGTCAAAACTTTTGAAAAAGACTAGTTCAGACTAAGATTCGATCACTACTCCACCACAATGGCCTTGCAAGCAATTTTACATAAGCAAAGTCTCATATGTAAAGGATAGGGCGGATATATCCGCCGATCGTTTATAAAGGATAGGGCGGATATATCCGCCGATCGTTTGCAAAGGGTTAATAATTCTGTCACATTTTCAATGAGTTTAAGTCATAACTGAAAAATCATTATAATTAGACAAAACAAAATCTTCATAAGTGTTTTCTAGTTAATCAAGTCTTAATTGGAAAGATGTAAATATAATAAAAGTTACATATTCAAGCGTACATTCATTAATCTTCTAATTTTACGTTTGGAATATACTGGAAAATAGATAAATCAGTGTAGTAATTAGTGTACAGTCAATATGTTCATAAAAAAATAACGATTAATTGAATTCATCAATTAGCT
Organism: Nicrophorus vespilloides; assembly: GCF_001412225.1. Lineage (NCBI taxonomy): Eukaryota > Metazoa > Arthropoda > Insecta > Coleoptera > Silphidae > Nicrophorus > Nicrophorus vespilloides. The sequence goes on from NW_017096665.1 coordinate 114,252, forward strand.
AGAAAATTCATACATACATGACCTTGAATTTAAATTAGCTTCACAAATGAACGACTTTGAAACACCTAATTCAGAATTTTGATTAAATAAGAAATTACATCAATGTAACATCAAAATATTGAAGAAAATTTATCATTAATTAATAAATTCCATTAACTATTACAATTAAAACAATGTTATTGTTATCTTTAATATTACAGTGAAATAACTGATAAATATTTCTTAATACTTTGATTGTGAATTGTAATGGTGATGTATTTATGTAACACAAAAGTAACGTCAAAACGTTTGAAAAAACTAGTTCTGCCTCGCTTAGAACTATTTTACATAAGCAATGTCTCATATGTAAAGGATAGGGCGGATATATCCGCCGATCGTTTGCAAAGAGTTAATAAATCTGTCAGATCTTGAATGAATCTAAGTCATAAATGAAAAATCACTAAAATCATACAAAACAAAATAATCATTATGTTAATTTTGATAATAAGCTTCAGATACAAAAAAAAATTATAATTGTTGTCGTGGAATAAATAAGTTATTAATTTAATTATCCAGACTGAGCTAATTAAACCGATGACTTTTAGCAGCGAATTAATTACCGGAGTAATTAAAACGTGCTCAGGACGCATCCGTGATTAATAATCCGAGAGGATTAAAATCCGTTTTGCATGTAACCGTAACGTTTCATCTCTTCTGCTCTCGTGTTTCGTTAGTTCATTTATTATTTCATTTGTTTGTTCGTTTGTTTTTAGTTTAATTTATTCATTTGCTTTTATTTTATTTCAGTTTTGGTTGGTTCATTGTGGTGGGAGTTGGTCGCACGGTAATAAATCCAAAAAGCTTTAATGATTTCAGCAGAAAACTGATACAAATAATTATTGCAGCATGTAAATTGCAGCAGTAAATAACGCTAATAAAAAAAAGAGCGCGTACGTTGCGCGCAATGCGCACATATAAACACACACACACACGCGTGTATAATTGTGAGTAATGTTTTCGCCTGGCGATGTTTTTAATTGTTGAAATTCATAAAATATATGACCGTGTAAACTGTTTCACAGCGAAAAAAACATATTATAATTGCGTTGAATGGCCGTTGAAATTGATGCATTCAAATGTATTAGGTAAAATATTTATTTACGTAATATTTACCTTTGTAGTGAATAACAATATAAATTACGTTCATTATACTTGTCAAGTGTTGTGTAGTGAGTAACCTGTTTTAGATTTGTGTGTTAATCCAAGAAATAACTTGACAAGTATTAAGTAGTGAGTAATTTTCTGCAGGTCTTCAAACTCTTATGGCAAAAAGGTTGAAAAACACTGCTTTATATGAGATGATTGATTCAAGAAGTACCAAGGTATTTGTATTAAGACAAGTACAGACAACGCATTCAATCAATGATAGATATTGTATTCATGTATGTTACGCATATTGTTTACGTGTAATGTATAAGTTACTTGTCAAGTATTGTGTAGTGAGTAACATTCTTTAAATTTTTTGTATTAATCCATGAAATAACTTGTCAAGTATTAAGAAATGAGAGATTTCCTGCAGATCTTCTAACTAATATGTTGGGTCGCGTGACAAAAAGTTTGAGAAACGCTGCTTTAGATGATTGATCCACGAAGTACCAAGTTATTTGGATTAAGACAAGTACATACAACGCATTGAATCAATGATACATATTGTAATCATGTATATTTTATACTTGTACTGTATAAGTTACTTGTCAAGTATTGTGTAATCACTTTTTGATGATTGATGTAGGAACTTCCTAGTTATTTTTATACATAGTTAATAAATCGTAGTTCAATTATCATATAGAAACATTACTAAAAGTGTTTTTACGTGGAAATTAAAGTTATGATTTATTTTAGTATACAAAAGTCTATTAAATTTAACTGCTCCATTATGTAGGTAATAATTTGTGTGGAAGTCACGTGAAAATAAGTTAAACTGAATTGATTCACTGCAAAATAAGATTTCAACTATTTATTTATTAATGAAATCAATAAAATAATATAAAAATTGTAATTTTCAATTAATTATCTTAAAAGTTCTCAAAAAAATTAATTAAAACAGATTTTTTTTTTCGTGTTTTCGTTTTGTGACTTAGAAAAACAATTGTATTAAACGTAGATCAATAGACAATATAATTATAATTAAGGTTTTCTGTCTTTTTTAAATAAAACGCGGTCAAATTTGAATTTAAGAAAATAATAGATTATTTACTTATTGTATTAAGTTTTTCGTAAAAAAAGAACTTAATTAAAAATTTCAAATTTTATAAAACTATGTTCATAATAGATGTAAATACAATAAACTAATTAATTGAAATGATCAAAATCTAATAGTTTTCAGACTATTGTTTGAAAATTATAAAAGTTATAATGAGGTACACGTGTAAACTGAAATTTAAAATTCTTGAAAAATACCATTAAAAAAGAACACTTGATTAATGGTGACGTTAATGTAGTTTGCGTAATAAGCCATAAAATTTAGAACGAAGCCTTTTTAGTATGCAAATAGTGAGATAATTGCGACATTAGTGTAATTATTACGCAAATGAAATTTGTTGTGAAATCTGCATTAAAAGACAACAAACTGATTAGTTTTACTAAAAAAAAAACAAATAATTCAATTTTTATTACAGAAGAAAACATTCAATTAATTTCTGATTATATTTCTTAGTAAAGTCTGCAAAATTAATACTCAACAAATTTGTTGTTATTTTTTATAAAATCAAGTCTCATTAAAATCCTCGATTAGTCCTGTTTCGTACAATTTCTGTATTTAATTATAAAGAAGAAAATATTTAATTAATGTCTGCATATTAATAAAAACAATACATTTATTACATAAATTACATCCAGAATTAAATGCGGCTTTGCTTTTGAAGTGTTTGTAGTAATAAATTATGAAACCTCGATAAATTATTCTTTAAAAAAAAAATTCTGAATGCAAATCTTCGCGAGAAAGATATATAATAATGGGAATAATGTAAAGCAGCGTCTTGAGGTTTTTTTTTTCTTTATCCTCGTCTTCGTAATGTGTCTTAAATATGTAAGGATTGAAACACAATGGTTGTTTATGATTACATTTATTATAAATTCTATATGGTATGGAGGTTGGAACATTTGTAGCTAAGCACTTGTCCTCCAAGTTGCATTTGGCGACTCGCTCAGCCCACTTCTACCTTAGTAGACATCGCATCTTTCTTCATCATCAAAAAAAGAATGAGGCTCATCACGTCACGTCAAAAATTGAAATACGTATTGGAAAACGCATAAATATATAAACGGCAGAAAGAAAATGTTAATGCGAACAATAAATTATTGAACAACATATTTAATACTAATTATGAGCATGTCGAGTCGTATATCAAAAAAACGGGAATTTATCGTACGGCATTGTCGGAGCAGCCAGCGCTCATTATTAATACGAAAATTAATAAAAAGTAACGTTGATTATGCCAATCGTTTATTTATTTGTTTATTCATTCATTCATTTATTGTCGCCGCGTTTATTTTCTCCTATTCTCAATCGAATATAATAAACATATCGGAATTCCAATTAATTCACGTGTAAAATCATAATTCAAAGACATAATTAATTTACGTTTATAATGTATTTACGTTTATACCAATAGTTTAGATCTTTAATCATTCTATAATCCTTAATGATTAGAAATTGCTGAACTCAAGTTATTCTTAGTAAAGTTATTTTATGTAATATTCCTTCGTCCTTGCAATTTCCAAGGAATTTATATTACTTTAAGAAATAAATAAATTAAGTTATATACTTTTAAGTAATTAAACTTTAGTATTGACATCAACAAATTTAGATTGTATTAAAATCCTTGTAACTTTCAACTTTCACCACTGAAAGTCCGGATTCACTTTGAAAAGTTAGAAAAAAAAACTAAATTTTTATTTGATCAAAATCAATACTAAACAAATTGTTAGTTTAGTTTTTATTAATATAATTCATCAGTTAGTACGGTTTCAAATAGTCCGGGATCCATTTATTAGAAAACCATTTCATAATCATAATAATGATTACACCAGTGGTTTCCAAACTTGATGTTACTACGCCTCTCAAAAATATGTAATCATTTGGTGCCTCCCCGACCCCCATTTCATAAAAGGAACGCGTATTACAGCAATATGGATAAGAGCACAGGAATATATCTACACTTGCTAGATTCCCCAAACATTCAGCTTTCATATGCATATATTGGTTTCATTCATTTCGAACGTCTAATTTAATCAATGAAATGTGAAAACACTACTTTTTCGAACGTTCTAATTTCGATTTTTCAACTTTGAACGCGTATTACATTAATTACATAAAACTTGAAATCAATGAAATGTGAAAACACTGCTTTTTCGAACGTTCTCATTTCAATTTTTCAACTTTGAACGCGTATTACAGCAATATGGATAAAACACAGGAATGATTTTGTAATTTAAATTTTTCAACTTTGAACGCGTATTACAGCAATATGGATAAGAGCACAGAGAATGTATCTATACTTGCTGGATTCCCAAACATTCAGCTTTCATGTATTCATTCTATCTATTATAATTTTCGAGTAAATCAATGAAATGTGAATACACTGCTTTTTCGAACGTTCTAATTTCAATTTTTCAATTTTAACTTCTGTTATTTTATGTAAGAATCCTTCGTTCATGCAATTTCCAATAAATTTATATTTTTTAAATCATTTTTAAGAAATAAGTAAAATTAAGTTTTTGTAAAACTTTAGTATTGAAATCAACAAATTTAGTTTGTATTAAAATCCTTGTATTGGTTTCAACTTTCAGCTCTGAAAACCGTTTCATAATCGTAACTTGAATTGATTTTATTTGGTTTTTATATATATAAAAAAAAGCATGATGTAGTAATTATTTCAACTACTAATGGATAATAGAGCAAAACCTCGAATACTGCGGATTCGTTTAGTCCTGATTCACTTGGAAAATTTAATAAATAAAAGTAAATTTTAATTGAGCAAAATAAGTATAGATTCTAAACAAATTGTTAGTTTATTTCCTGAGTTAGTCCAGGATCCATTTCATAATCAAATAAAAAAATTTCGTAACTTCGTTTCATAAAATTAAACTATGATTTAGTAGAAAAACCGTTTAACACGTCTCTTTGTAAACATATATTTCCATTTGCTGCAGCATTAATTTAATAATAATAAAAAGAAAATATAAACACAACTGTAATTATAATCTGTTTACCGGCGACATTTTTCATAGCAGCTAATCAAGATTTCGGAATTACAAGGAGGTGTAAGGTGAACATATTGTAAATCAAACGGTGCCAGTGCGTGGCGATCCTCCGCGGATAAATCCTGAAAAAATTATAATACCGTTGATCAAGGTGCTTTCACGTGTACAGAGTATGAGAAAAAAAAGCAAAGGAGAGAAAATTAAAGCAGAAAGAAGGCATAAGGCGAGCAACGAGAAACAAGAAAATACATATATTTAAATTATTAGCAAAACCGAGTGAAAAAAATGTGGTATTTAGTGCAATTATTTCGGTTTCGGAAAGGGGGAAAAACTTGTAGCACAAGTACGTGTATATAGTGTACACGAAGAGGAGACGTTCGTGGCAGTTATTAAAACCGGCAACGTTACACACACACACACAATTTTTAATTATGTTATGTAAGATACAATCAGAGCACTAAAAGTGATGGACATGTGTTGGGGCTGCGGCGTGCACTGCGTAATTTAAACGCATTCTTAAAAACCGTTTTGCTACTACTACTACTACTACCTCAATCCATTATTTCTGATCGGTAAAATTGAAAACGTAACATCCATTTACGTTTTTTAATGAACGTTTATATCAATACGACCTGATGATTACATTTTTTTTTATTATTATGTTGAAACTCATCCAAAATTAAGGTTTTAACGAGACAGACAAAAATTAAATTATTATTAAGTTGTTAAAATCGGGGGATGTAATAAAGAAAATTGCTTCGTTAAAGTCGATAATTTCTATTAGTAATTAAGAGTTTCAGATGATTTACGCGTATTTTATTGTTGGTTCATAAATCATCGTGACGGATGATGATAATGTTAATTGCGGTTTTCCATAAGTTCTTTAAGCGTTTGTTTGGTCTTTCGAGGAGGGGAATTGTGTTTGTTTGTTTGTGTCCGCATAGAGTGAGAGAAGTCTTGAACAGTAACCGTTTTATAGCAGCAATATAGATTTTATAGTGTTTACATTGCAATTCACACGTCTTTATGTTTCGAGTGTGAACGGTTCCAACAGTTTGCTTATGTTAATCTCCACTACCGATTCACAAATATTTTTTTAAACACAATTAGTCAATATTTGATTTACAATAAACTGCTTATAAAATCATAAATAATGACTTTACTTACTTTAATTTGAATGCAAATACAAAAAAATTAGTTCCATCGTTTCTCAAGAGATGGCGTATTGCAATTAAGAAAAGAAAATTAATTTTAATGTTTTTTTTATAGAATATTTATGGAAATTTAAGTATTTGTTTCTAATAAAAATAAGCATAACAATTAGTGTTTTGGGTTGTATTATGTTATTTTTTCTTTACATTTGTATTCCAATTATAAAATGTATTACATTAATTACATAAAACTTGAAATCAATGAAATGTGAAAACACTGCTTTTTCGAACGTTCTCATTTCAATTTTTCAACTTTGAACTTTAGTATTGAAATCAACAAATTTAGATTGTTTTAACATCTTTGTATTGGTTTCTCAAGAGATGGCGTATTGCAATTAAGCAAAGAAAATAAATTTTAGTGTTTTTTTATAGAATATTTATAGAAATTTGAGTATTTGTTTCTAATAAAAATAAGCATAACAATTAGTGTTTTGGGTTGTATTATGTTATTTTTTCTTTACATTTGTATTTCAATTATAAAATCTATTACATTAATTACCTAAAACTTAATATTAGTACGGAAACAAAAGTAAATAATTGAAATGAATTATTTTAAAGAAAATTTAAATTTAGTTCAAACTATGCTCGAGAGATGGCGTGTTGGAATAAACCTTACAGAATCAGCTGATGTTAATTTTCAAAAGTTATTTGATTATATGATTAAATTTAAGTTAAGAACAGGTAATTTGGAAATGATTTAAAATAACATTAATTGATTTAATTCAATATTTGTAGTTATAAAATTACTAAAAATACGTATAATAATGTGTTAATTTATGACTTTAAGAAGTTTCAAATGTAAATTCAATTGCAATCAAGAAGTTTGGTAACATGTTAAGTGGATTAGTAAATTTAAATCTGCATATTGTATTGAAATTAAAGGTTTTGTACACTTGAAATGTAACATAACAGAATGGTGATACAGACGTGTTTGAAACAGTTCGAAGCAGCGGAGCGAAGAACGCCGCCGCCCACGCATCCACCGACCGACCGATTGGGAAATTAATGATTGGTCGTGTTTAAAATAAACGCATGGCATTTGAATGTTTGATTAATCTGCGCAATTTGTCTTCGCGGCAATCGTTAAAAACTCTTTAGTTTCTGTGTATTTCAAGTGAGTGTATTCATTCGTTTTTATAATCTTCATCTTCCGTTCCTCGTTATTTCTTCATCTTCTTTCATGTACCAAATCGAAAACAAATATTTTTGAACTTTAAACAAAATTCCAAACGATAAATCTTAATAATAACACAAATGCCAAAAGCATTACCACCTTCGCTTTTTTTTATAATTCTAGAAATGATTCGTTTTGTAAACTATTATTAGTTAAGTATAACTTAGATGATTACAAATTTAAAAAAAAAATGCTATTTGTAATTAGTGTAAGTGTATATTGATTGTTATGTAATTGTGTAGCTGTAATTATGGGAATCGAAGTGCTTCGATTAAGGAAATGTGGTATAAGATTGTAGAATGTAAATCGAGTGTTGTGTGCGGAAACAAAGAAGGTGAAAACTGTGTTTCGGATGCGATGACAAACGGTGTGTTGTTTGGCAATTAGATGGACGTTGCCATTAGGAAGAGCTAATTCAAAAGTCTTGTATGGAATTAATCAATCGGATGAATCGAGTCGCGGCGGAATAGTTGAGGTGAAAGTCTCGAACTTGGGGAAACTTGAGCGCACTTAAGGAGGCATCATGCAATTGCGACGCTTCAATTAGTCGTTCCGATGATGGAGGATGCGTTTCGCCACAGTGGGTCAATGCCGAACTCGAAGTTTCCTTGCGTTTGCGTGCGTGCTAAGTATACTTTAGCACTTAAGACTATTGCGTCCACCTCGCTTCGTCGAAGTCATTGACTTTTGTATACCACCCCGTGTGTGTGTATGCAGGTGCAAGTGGTTTCTTCCTAAGTCCGGTATTCCGGAAGTGCCTTAATTGCGACAATTCCTTAAAACTAAACACGTGTGATAAACGCTTGGGAAACGGACGATCCCCGAGCGAAGAACATTTTTTTTTCTTCTGTACTTCCCTTTTTCGCCTTAACGAACTAATTATTTCGAACCACCGTAAATGGACGAGCGTAGATGTTATCTTCGCGATATTGTTAATACGTTATTACTACAAAAATAATGATTTATAACATTACTAATTGAATTCGTTATTTCGCTGCTTCAGAAATATGTATGTACACTTACCGCCTCTGTCGTTAACGGTACATTTCAATATAAATTGGACACAAAATGCGTTCATCCAACAACTTGTTCTCAATTAATAACACAATTTGTTCATCCAGTTTACTAACATTAGCATACATTTAAATCATAACATTTATTTTCATAAAAATAAAACTGCTTTCGTTAAGACATATTACTTAACTTTCCAAAACTATCAATAATATTATAATAATAAGTAAATCTTAAGCAAAAACATTCAATTCGTTCATGTCTAGTAACAATATTTATCACCAATCCAAGTGATATCTCCTAGATGCGTTGTTTAACTCTCATAATGTATTAGATAAGAGGTGCCTTTTATCATATGTACAATGCATTAGTGATTAAATCTTAACATTTTATTTTGTTTAAATTTGCAAAAACTGTTTCTCACCAATCCAATTATATTCTTTAGATAAATTGCTTAACTTTTATAAGTTGCCATTGATATAATAATAATGCGGTAACATTCAATGCGTTCAAGACTAGAAACTAAATTTATCACCAATCCAAGTGATATTGTCTAGATACGTTGTTTAACTCTCATAACTTAACTAAGAGGTGCCTTTTCTCATATGTACAATGCATTAGTGATTAAATCTTAACATTTTATTTATTTTAAATTTGCAAAAACTGTTTCTCACCAATCCAATTATATTCTTTAGATAAATTGCTTAACTTTCATAAATTGCCATTGATATAATAGAAATGCGGTAACATTCAATGCGTTCAAGACTAGAAACTAAATTTATCACCAATCCAATTGATATTGTCTAGATACTTTGTTTAACTTTCATAACTTATTAACTCAGAGGTGCCTTTTCTCATATGTACAATGCAATTGTGATTAATTCTTAACATTTTATTTATTTTAATTTTGCAAAAACTGTTTCTCACCAATCCAATTATATTCTTTAGATAAATTGCTTAACTTTCATAAGTTGCCATTGATATAATAGTAATGCGGTAACATTCAATACGTTCAAGACTACAAACTAAATTTATCACCAATCCAAGTGATATCTCCTAGAAACGTTGTTTAACATGTATGTTTTTTTAACATGAATGAGTGAATCTTAAGAGGAAATGTATTATTTATTCTAGATTGGAAAAAGCTGTTTCTCACCAATTCAATTAAATCCTTCAGATACATTGCTTAACTATTATAAAATGTCAATTATATTATAAAAATGAGTGAATCTTATGAGGTATCATTAAATTCATTCAAGTTTAGAAACAATGTTTGTCATCAATCCAAGTGTTGTCTTTTAAATACATTGTTTAACTATCATAACTTATATAATAGATATTGAGACCAGAAACTCTACTTGATGATCAAATTTTAAACATACATATTCTAAATCACCATTCAAAGAATGTGCATTTATACGCATTGCTTAATTTTGACAAGTTTTTTTTAAGATTTTCATTAGGCAATTCAAATCTTAAGCGGATTTAACTATCAAAACCCATTGTTTAACATTAAATTCATTCAGGACTAGGAATAATATTTATCACCAATCCAAGTGTTTTATTCTAAATACATTGTTTAACTCTCATCACATATACAATGAATATGAACTGCAGAAACTGTATATTTTAATAATTATGAGAAAATTTTAAATACAAACATTCTAAATCACCAAGAATAACTTTGATAATTTTTATATTCTTTTCATTAATTCAAATCTTAAGCGGATTTAGCTATAGAAGTAAGCAAAACCATGAGCGAATTTTAAATATAAACATTCTTTATCACCAACCCAATAACTATCATTTATAAGCATTGCTTAACTTTCATAAGTTTTTGAATGCTTCTCATAAGACAATTCATTAGTTAAATTTAACTGACGAACTATTGAATTTAACATTGTTCAACTTTCTTAAGTTATCTGTCATTAATTATATACTAAAGTAACCATGAACGAATTTAATAAATATACACATTCTTTATCACCAATCCAATAACTATACTTTATACGCATTGCTTAACTTTCATAAGTTTTGTATGCTTCTCATAAGATAATTCATTAGTTAAATTTAACTGACAAACTATTGAATTTAACATTGTTTAACTTTCATAAGTTAACTGTCATTAAGTATATACTAAAGTAACCATGAGCAAA